>NC_057886.1:20680034-20980034 GCF_019740435.1 Gambusia affinis
ACATGGTGCAGCGGTTGTCTGTGTTCTGGTCTCAAGCTTTTAATATTCCGTATTTATTTCAGGAGTAAACACAATACTTTGACCTTTGTAAATTCTGCTCCTAAAAATTAACCAAAGTACTCAAAAAAAACTAAGGCTACTGCTGTAGCTAATAAAAAACTAAACTGAAAACAAGAAATATTTAATTAAAAAAGACTTGCAAACACACTCCAAAACTAACTGAATCAGAAAAATAAAAAGTCACAAAGAAATAAATAAACAATAATGGAAAACCCTGGAGTGTGCAGGATGAACTGTCTTGGTAACTAGGTGTAAAGTACAACATGTTTCTCTTATCAGGGGGGACAGAAAAGGGTCTCGGGTTGGTGCTGAAGGAATTCCAGGCAGATAAAGCTTTCCAGAAAAGTCTTAATGGACAACAACGGGAAGGGTCGAGGTTAACGCAATGCATTTTGTTTTCGTTCCTGTTATCTCTCTGCAGTAGGTGTGAAGAGGATACAGCTGCCATGTACGCATAGGGCATAAGAAGTCAACTTAACTAATCAAAATAACATTCACTTGTAAATGATATTTCTTTCATATCAGGTTATCCTTAAAAAGTGTTAAATTAATGTGTCTAGAATTAAGGCCTTAAAATGTATTAAATTCATTTTAAAAAAGTTGGTTGGCCTTAAATGGTTCAAGCAGAAAAGATTAAGTAGTTTTAAATTTCATTCAAAGTGGCATTAAAAAGTTATGACGGAGTGTTGAGCTTTGGAACGTGACATCACTGGATATGAGCGCCATCTTGAGGGGCCATAAACACAACCGACAAAAACGACTGTCTCACAGATATTTTGAATCTAAGTTACTTAAAATTATTTAGCAATGGTACAAACTTAGATGTAATGTCCGATCACACGACCGAAACGGTAAAAAGATGGAAAACGGACTTTCGTTTCACTGTTTTCCTGCCTGGAAACAATGCGAGGAGGCTAAGCTAACAGAGCTAAGCTATCGGAGCTAATGAAAAGGAGAGGAAATGTCCTGGGTATCAGCGGTGAGACGTCCTGATGTTACGTTCTCCAACATCTCGATATCTACAAGTTTGCTCCATACATCTCCATTCTGGTGAGTGTCTAAATTCGCTTTGTTGGTGTTGTGTCATAATGTTTTGCTATGATTTTGTCCGGGTTTACTCATGTTCAGTTATGTTAAGTTCGTTTAAGTGGGTCAACCTTGTTCAGGTCAGACTTATTTGTTATGTAGCATAGTCCGAGTTTTGTCAGAGGACATCGAGGTTATTCCATGAAGTAAACTATTTTACTAATGTTATCAAATTTACAGCATTAAAACCAATGTGTGTTCTGACATCTCCTCTTCAAGGCAAACCGACGTATGAAATGGATTAGCTCAATCCAGACTGAATATGGGTCACTGCGAGGTAAACGCCACAACATCGGACCGACATGCGCGTCAATTGAAGAGGCGATACAGCAAGACCACGGTGGATCAACAAGTTACAGAGACTGTTTTCATTATTTATCCCAGAGGAGGTAAATAATGAAAACACAGTAGCGGAGGCTATGGAAGAGGAGGAAACCCCAGGAGAAGAGCTCAGCAAGGATCTGAAGAGGAACATGAACCATTTGTGTTTAAATAAATATGTGTTCAGTTGGAAGTGGTTGTTTTCTCTCATTTCATAATTTAATGTGGTAAACATTCATGAAACGTTTGATTCAAGCTCTTCAAGTTGCATGTAAACAGGTGATGAAATTAATCACATTTTAAGTAAAAATTTGATATTTAAAATATTTCAGGTAATAAACATGCATGTAACGAAAGATTATGTTTTCAAATAAACATTTTATGTGATTAGAGTAAACAATTATACAATCAGACATTTTGCAGTAAACATTTAATGTAGACAATCAAACCAGATGATTAGATGCAGGTCGCACTAAGGCAACAAAAAAAAAAGGAATTGGGTCACTTCAGGCTGCAGTGTGAACACAGCCTGAGTTGAAGCAGGTGCAGCGTCACTCGGGTCAGGCGGTGTTTCGGTCCTGTTCGTTGCCCTCTTGTTCCCGCATCACTCGCCGCTCACACCACGGCTCATGGAAAGGCACGCGAGCCCTTTGGCTAATTTTAACCGTCATTTCGTCAAGTTCTGGAGAGACGAAACCCAGATCAACCGAACCGCCTCCTCCTCTTCAGCCGACAGCGAAGCCACAGTTTCTGTAATCTCTGAACACTCCATTCAACTCTGAGCCGCGCTGTCACTGCTGAAGTGGGAAGATGGCTTTACAAGTTTATATCCTCCCTCCATGGCAGTAAAGTTCACAAATTTAGAGTGGTTCATGATTCATTTACATTCATTTTCCAAATAAAAATAATATTACAACTTTGTTGGTTGCAAAATCTTGAATTTAATGCACACTTTTCTTATTCATAATTGTGACAATAATAGATACAGACGCAAATATAATCAGAGTTGGGTAGTAACTAGTTTCATTTACTCAATTACATTTTTTAAATATATATATTTTTACTAAGCTGTATTTTTTTTACTTTTACTTGAGTAATTTTTGTTATAGTTAAAACTAAAGAGTTGGAGGAAAGATTTCCTAATATTCTGAATGTTAAGGATTATTGTTTATACACTGCAAAAACACAAAACCTTACCAAGTAAACACATTGTCTATAAAACTATGCTCAAGCGGTGAGAATTGTCCAGTAGTTCACTGCAAAAACACAAAATCTTCAAGTATTTTTGGTCTAGTTTCCAGTGAAAATATCTTAGTACACTTGAAACAAAACAAAAATAACTTTCAGCAAGATATGAGTTTGTTTTAAGTATAATTCCTTAATAACCACAAGAAAAAAAGTACTGCTAGATTATTTTAGGGATAGAGTGATATGAAAATTCAGGCTGATATTGATATCCGATACTAATATTACTGTTATGGCGATATTTAATATTATTTACATTTCACTACCGTTTCAACACCTTTGAGGAAAAAAACACCAGAAACAGATGAAAATAAATATCAACTGTTCATATCAGCCCAGTTATCAACTAATAACAAGCTCATTTTTCTTGCTGAAAAATTGTACACTGCAAAAACACAAACTCTTACAAGTAAACACTTCATCTATCATCATCTAATGCTATCCCTTTTTAAAATTAGATTTTAGTTTTATTATTCTGAAATTTGAGATTAATTGCCAAGGTATATACACTGCAAAAACACAAAATCTTGATATTTTGCTGTGTCTACACCTTTGAGGGGAAAAAAACAGATCAAAACAAATATCTGTTGTTCATATTGATCCAGTTTTATTTATAGAGTTGATACTGATATGTTATAAAATAATGATGTTGGTGCTGATATATTGTATATCTCTTTCAACTATATATATAAAAAAAAAATCCATCTAATGACATTTTGTTAAATCAGTATTAATGAATTGACTAAAACAAGTTACTTTTGTCATATTTCAAGTGTACTATTTCCACCAGAAACTAGAAAAAACCTGTTAAGATTCTGAGTTTTTGTTGCATATTTCATTCTGTATTGATAAATCACAAATTCAAAGAACAGAAAGGGATTCCCAGTCAATGTTGAAATATGTCTGAGCTGTGAACGTTTTTCTGTTTGGTTGGTCATTGAAACTCCTTCGTGGCAGATTGTCGCAAACAAATCGAGTAATGTTCGCCGGATTTGTCAAGAAGCCACTTCCCTGGTTGACCTTCAGATGACCCTAAATGTCTGTTTTGTCTCTGAATGCTCTCCGGCTGCCAGGTATGTGTCTGCTGTTTAAGCTAAGGCAGAACTTCGAGGCGTTTATTTATAAAAGTGAGCTCTACGCTAAAAAATCACGCTGTCAAAGCCGCATCACAATTCTTTTTTTTATCTAGACAACGACAAATTAAACACAGGTTGTGTGAACTTACTTCGAGCTTATTGCTTGCTTTTTGTTTCTGATTCAGTTTTGTTTCGACAGATTTATTTCTGCCGTGGGATTCAACAGCAAATGTTTAAAAAATAAAATAAGAAAAAGCATTTTAGACGTACGCTTATCATAACTGCGGCTGGCGCGATATTTCAGAGGTGTGATTGCACCCGCAGGGACGGAGTATGTTTCTATTTTGAGCACTTTGTGATGTGGAGTGAAGGAGAGTTGACTGATCAGGGTCTGCTCTCTGTCAGTGTCAGGCTGTGGAAAGTTAACTGCCGGAAAGGTCAACGCAACTGCCGGTCGGGATTTTTCAAAATAAAAGCCTTTGAGGAAAGATTTCCAAAAGAAAACATTAATAAATTCATATTAGTTTCTATGAACTGTTTAACGAAATTAATATGAAGTCAAATCAGAGTTGGAAGGTAACCAGTTACATTTACTCAATTACTTTTGCTTCAGTAACTTTTTTTGAAAAGTTTTACTTTTAAGAGTATTTGTACTTTTTATTTTTGCTGGATTCATTTTATTCATTTTCATTTTCCTTTATTTAACCAGGTAAACCCCGTTGAGATCTAGATCTCATTTTCAAGAGGGACCTGGGCAAAAATTTGCAATACATAGCAACCTGGTTACAAGATAAAAACAAGTAATACTATTCACAGGTATAATACAATAAAAACAATTTGAAAACAAGTTACTTATTATGAAGTATTTCTGCTCTTATGAGTAAAATTTCTGGATTTTCTACCCAGTTAATGAAAAACGTGTTTTAGCCAACAAAAAATCACCAGACACAGACACACATCTGCAGTTTTTGATGAAGTTTATAAGTTTTTTATTGAAAGAAACTGAGTTGGAACATTTTTATTTTGCCTGATTTTGTTATTTTTGTTTATTCTGACTGGTCCTATTCACTGGTTTTGACAGAAACTAGTTGATAAAAATCAAATAATAATGATTTTGGTGCATCTGATGATGTAATTGTTAAATATTAAATGGCAGATAATCTGATCAGATGCAAATATAATCAGAGTTGGGTAGTAACTAGTTACATTTATTTAAGTAACTTTTTTTTTGGAAAATGTAACTTTTAGGAGTATTTTGTACTTTTTACTTTTACTTGAGTAATTTCATTATGAAGTATTTCTACTCTTACTTGAACAAGATTTTTGGATTTTCTACCCACTGAATGAAAAAGAAACGTGTTTTAACCAAAAATTCACCAGACACAGACACACACCTGCAGTTTCTGTTAAAGTTTGATACGTTTTTTATTAAAAGAAACTAATTCGGATGATTTTATTTTGCTTGATTTTGTTGTTTTTCTTACTTATATATGAATTATTATCATTTTGGTTCATAAAATATCAAAATTTCCACTCAGCTTTATAATCTTTTTAAGTAATTTTTAAATATTAAACGATTGATATTTTGATCATTTATTACTTGAGTAGACTTTTTTTTACCAAATACTTTTTACCCTTACTTGAGTAATTTCTTGGGCAGCTACTTTTTATTTTTACATTGGTAAAAATATGTTGAAGTGGTTCTACTCTTTTTGGGGATTTTACCCACAACTGAGTAAACAGTTTATTTACTTTTGCTAACAACTATAAAACAGAATTATAAAAATTCAAACATAAAAAGAAAAGTTTGCTACAGATTGTAGAGGTAGGAATTTGTTGTATTGTTTGTCATTTATTGTGAAAAATTTGTCGTTGTTGTCATGATAAATTTCAGTTATTAATGGTTAATAAAAAACTGAACTGACAGTATGATTAGATTTGAAATGCCACTTTTACTGTTTTCTCCACTTTTTGTCCCACAAGAGCATCAGTAAATGTCAATGAATTTGAAAATATGATTAAATTAAGCTACTGCCTGCAGTTTAATGGCATAAATCTAACTTTTCTAAGTAAATGGCATTCTGGAGAAGCCTATTTAAAATGGGAATATCTTTCAATAACATTAAGTTGTTGGTGGTGTAGTTACCTTAAAATGAGTAATAAATAGTTTTTTAAAATCATAATCACAATTGTACCACAAAATATCGCAATAAAATTCTAAGTCCATATCACCCACCCCTAACTAGATGATGAAAAATAAAAAAATATCAATTTCTCAAGTAACTGAGGTGCGTTGGAGCAGTGGGAGCAAAAGGTGGCAGCCCAGTTGCACCAGCTCGTTTAGGTTTGGACTTTGGCCTAGTCAAAGTCCAAACCTAAATGAACTTTAGGTTTGGATAAAACAATGTGACAACTGTCATTTTCAAGATGTGGAAATATGCTTCTGGAAAGCATTACCTCAGCTTGATTTTGTTTGTAAAATGTTTGGAAAAGCATCTACACTGCAAAAACACAAAATCGTACCAAATATTTTTATTCACTTTTTACTGCCAAAATCTCAGTACAGCAGAAATAAGACAAAAAAAAATTCTCACAAGTAACTTTTTTGCCAAATATAGGAGCTTATTTCAAGAGGATAATTCCTTAATAATATTAATTAAAAAGTAGCTCCACTGGCAGATTATTTTACTAAAAACAAAACTTTTTTGCCGTGTACCAAAGAATGGACCTAGAATATTTTAAAATTAATTTAAGGAATTGTTGCCTCAAAAGAAGCTCCCATATTTTACTAAAAACGTACTCCTAAGTTGGATTTTTTTCTTAATTCAAACCAGAAATACTTTGTAAGATTTTGTTTTTACAGTTTACAATTTCTGCTTGTGTTAGTCTATCACATAAAAAAGAAATACAAATTAGCAGCACATATATACATAGGGATGTTTTTAAACATTAACAGTTAAAAATGTTTCAGAATGATTAAATAACACAAAAGAAAAATTATTCTATTTAAGTTTTGTAACCTTTTGGCCAGTAAAAGGCGGAGAGTTTTAATTTGAAGGCTAAGTGAGAGTTTCCGCTGTGGCTCAGAGTCACTTCGGTGCTGCCTGGGGTGACAGGGAAGAGGAGTGGATCAGTAAATCTGCTAAACGGGATCTTCCTCCTCTTCCTCTGCATCCTTATCGCGCAGCATCCAAACCTGAGTGGGATTAAACCCCAAACTGACGGCTTTTTTACGCGCTTCACAACTTTCTCCCTCAACAGGTTTCCTCGTTTCTTCTGAACGACTCCTGACTCCTACAGTATTAAAGTGAACTTATTCAGGTTTTTTTCCCTCTGACATCCTGCATCTGCCATCGCCGGGGTAACCAGAACCTCTTCTCCATCCTCTTCCATCGCACCAGAACCTGCTTGTTTATTAACTTCGAACTGAACACATTTTTTGATTTAATTTTTTTAAACCCTTGTTGTTGTTGTTGTTGTTGTTTTGTTTTGTTTTTTTATGTGCCTGGTTATTTTAAACCGGTGAAGTTCATGCGTCAACATGCCTGTGAGACGCGGTCATGTTGCGCTCCAGAACACATATTTGGACACAATCATCAAGAAATTCGACGAACGAAGTAAGTGCAAATAAAATATAGTAATCTGCTGAAGAAAATTGACTTAAATGAAGCACCCGTAATAATATTCTGCAAGCTTGTTGTTCTTTAAAAAAATAAAATAAAAATAATAATAATAATAAAAAATTTTAAAAGCTGTAAAAATAAAGTTAATCCTTCACAAACTTGTTTAGCATGAATTTCTCCATTTGTTGCACATTTTTGTTTTCATTCTGCTGATTTTTAAATTTTATTGCCTGGCAGGTGAGAGATTGTTCCCTTTTTTTTTAAACGAACGTGTCTTTTATGCTGCAGTTTAATTACACCTGCGTGTAGTAGCGCAAAAAGTGAGTATGCACAGGGGGCAGGCGCCGCAAAACGATGACGGAATAATTAATTTTAGTTAATTGTTTGTATTTGCAGTTGTTTTTCCATTGAAATCCACATATTGAGTGTCTACATACACCTCAAAGTACTATATCTGCTCCCCTGTCTTTGTGCTCTCTCATAATGCCTCATTTTCCATTCTTTCACATGTTCTCTCTTGTAGAGACAACCGAAAATCTTCCCCTACAACCAGAATTTTGGAAAAATACAGGTGTTGCATCTAAAGTAAACCTGAACCTCACATTTAGTCTGTTCTTATATTTTTAAATTCTAGCTTAAATCCAAAGTATCCGTCAGTTTTTCCTGACTCTGCCTTTGGTCATGTCTGAGACTTGGAGGCTCCTTTTGAGGGAAAACTCTATTATGTAATGCCCGAACTGTGTCCCTAAAAGTGCGTGCGCATGTGCACGGCCAGGTGAGCGCACGTGCAACAGTGGTGCTGCTTAGCAACGCCGTGACGATCGGTGTGAGCCCCAGATAATGACACTGGACAGGATGTGCTTTCCACCAGAGTAGCTCAGACGTTTACTTTAAAGAGAAAACTCCCCCTGCTCTGCTCTGATCTGTGTGGGCAGCGAACAGCTGGCTCCACCAAAGCTGTGATAGACGAGGCAGTTTGAAGCCGCTGAGTTTATTTACGTACTCTTCCATGAGTCCATTTAACTCCTTTATTAGCTGCCCTTGTAGAATCCTGTCCCAATTAATCGCCATGCAGCATTTTATTGCTGCTTTGTGAGCGAGATGGGTAACAGTAACTAGTAAGAGTTGGATATTGTTTATGTTTGAACAACTAGAGCTGCAACTAACAATTATTTTTTTTGATGATTAATCGATTAATCTGATAAGTAATTGACACATTCTGAATATTTTCCACTTTAGCCGTATTAGAAACACATTACAAATGTAAATTCAATTCCTTTTTAAATCAGAAAATAAAAATTTTATTGTCTAAAATGCAATAACATAGCATTTCTTTAGTGTGCACTTGATAACCGATTATTTCAAATACTGACTAATCAACTAGTTTTGATGATTAATCGAACAGTTGGAAAAGAAATTGGCAGATTTTACACTTAAGCTTTTTTTTATATAAAATATTAAAAATACATTGAAAATGTATATTCAACCCCATTTTAAATAATAAAATAAAGAAATCATTGTCTAAAATGCAATAATATAGCATTCCTTTAATTTGTACTTGATAATTTGAACTGCTTGCAAACAATTATTTCAGAGATTGATTAATCGACTGATTATTTTTGACGATTAATCGAACAATCAGATAAAAATTTGGCACATTCTGCAGATTTTTCATTTAAAGTTTTTCTAATAATGAATTCAATTTCTTTATAAATAAGAAAATAAACATTTCATTCCCCAAAATGCAGTAGCATCTTCTTTTAGTGAACTCTCGATTGATTTGTAGCAAAGGATGCATCTGCAGATATTAAAAATACTTCTGATTTAATATTTTTTTTTGATTAATCATCTAGCAAAGGATGATTAACAAATTAAACCACTTGAGTTTGGGGTTCAACTCATTTATAAAGTTATTTTTTTATGTTAAACACAAAATGTACAGAATTTGTACAGTTTTGATTTAATTACTGATCTGACTGTGTTGTTTTTCTCAACAAATTGCCTTTTTTTCAGTCTGTGTACTCCAGCTAACAATTAATTGATTGCTAGTTGACAATTACTTCAATAATTGATTATTTGCTTTTAATCCAATTAATCATTTCAGCTCTTGAAGAGTTTGACAAGTTTGGCAGCAGCTGAAAAAGTTCTGCAGCTGTTTGTTCCCTGAGGGAAGGAGATAATCGATGATGTTGTGTGACCTCTCCAGGAAGGGGTCATTTACTGCTGAAGAGACACAGCAGGGGGTTTGTGCATACAGAGATGTGGGGAGGAAGAAAATGTAAAGAAAAATGCTTGCAGTGTGGCTGCAGTTGGGTCGATTACTTCCCTACAAAGTTCAGCATTTAAGTTATTGCAATAAATTGTAATATCATTGTTTTGGGACCATTTTCAAGTATTATAGTAGTACTAGGATTAAAATGGAAGAACACATTCTGTTGAGAATGTGTTAACCAATTAATAATCAGATAGGATTAAATTATATTGAATATTTAACACTGGGACTGGAGGACAATTCAAATATCCAAATACTTGAACAGAAACATCAAATAAAATGAAAAATGTCTCTGTAAGCAAAATTATTCTTCAAAAATCAGCTAGTTGAGACCAAAGCACCAGACTGAAAGTTTTTTCATCCAGTTTTTGGTAGAAAGAAAGAAAAGACAAAACCAATAAACCATGCAAATGGAAATTGTTGAGTTTCTTTTAATTTATCATGCAAATAACATTTATATGACTTATTGCGACATGCATAGTTATCAATAAACAAAAGAAAACATCTAGCAAACTAAATGACAAAATTATAATTGTTTTACTGCAAATTGAGACAATAAAGATTTTAAATACAGATGAAACTGGTTCAACTTGTTGCCATAACAATACTCAGATAAGATGGACAAATAAGAAAACAACTTTATGTAATTAAAAAATGTGGACAAAAAGGTTAAAAAAGTTTAAATACATTACCTGAGAAAAATACTACCCAGTAGTGTATAAATTAAAGTGGCCACCTGCTTCTTGTTTAATCCCCTGGGAGAAACTGGGACGCTAATAGCGTTAGCGCCACGGAAAACCGGACGACATCAGCTCCACTTTAGCTTATTGTCAGCTGAAGATGAGGAGAAACAGATAAATGAAAAGCCATACTGGAAAATTAATCCACCCTGACCTCTAGGCTGATTAAATCACATCCTATCTGTAGATGTTTCTGTTGTGACTGTGCTATTTCTAAGAATAACCGTGACCTTGTTTGACCCCTGTCTTGCATTTCCAGATCGCAAGTTTCTGATTGCCAATGCTCAGATGAAGAACTGTGGGATCATTTACTGCAATGAAGGTTTCTGCCAGATGTTCGGCTTCACCCGGGCCGAGATCATGCAGCAGCCCTGTACCTGCCAGTTCTTGGTTGGTCCTGGCACCATGAAGAGCGCCCTGGCCCAGTTAGCGCAGGCCCTGCTTGGGTCAGAGGAGCGCAAAGTGGAGATCCTCTATTACTCCAAGGAAGGTGAAGAATGGGAGACAAAACCAGGCATGGGAGGGTTGAAATGAGTAGGATGGATGCCTCTTGTATCAAAAAAGTTAACAATCTTAACAATAACATGTTTAAAGGCCTACAGTTACAGAAATGTCTCTATCTGCATCGCTAAAATGAACAAATACAGTAAAATCCTGCAGATTCTCTGTAAACAAAACCAAACTTAGAAGGCTTGCAGCATATCTTCTTTGCAAGACAAATTTTTATCTTACTAACATTTTTTTTATTAATGTTTGCTTGAAAATATAGAAGTGAGCCCCACATCCAGTGATGCTCCCAGAAGGGGGACCAAAGGGGCCCATAGCTACCTCTTAAAATTTGTTGGTCACTCCACCGGCTTCTCAGATAATCATGTTCAGGTCATAGAAAGGCAAGGAAAGACAACTTTATTTATGTAGCACCTTTCAGTTAGAAGCAACTCAAATCAAAACCCATACAAAGAAGTTAAGAACAACATATAATAAAAAAACACATCAAACAGATTACAATTAAACAAGTTTTAAAAGTTTAAGAGTAGGCTAGAGTAGCAAAGAATATTGAGCGATCTTCTTCAATCAAGACATAAATTTAAATCCCAATGCACAAATAAAAATTTTATATATATGTAGGTTCCATAGGAAAGTAATGGAGAGTAATGTTTCTAAATAAACCTTTAAAAAATGGCTTCCTTTAAACCCTCCTGAATATAAAAACCTGGGAAAATGATCATCTTCAGACAATAAAACATTTTTTTTTAAAGAAACCTGCATATATGTTTTATTTTATTGGCTGTGTGGGCAGTTGCCCAGGGCATCATCAGAATGGAGTAGCGCACCCAAGAAGTAAAACATAAAATATATCTTCTGTGTCAGTTGTTCCCTGAACAAGTTTGCTACTACTTTTATGCATGTGGCTGAGAAATGTTCCCTTAGTTGTTTTTGAGTACTGAGAGACGACATTACCTGCTTTCTACTGTAAAAAATCATTAATTGCTTGAATTTTAACTTACTGGAATGCAACAGGATTGCATTCCAATTGTGTATATATTTTTATATACACAGAATAACTGTGAACATATTTATATTTCAAGCTTACAAAGTTAGGCATAGTGATTAATCATGATTAATGTGATTAATCACTATTAGTGTGGTTAATCTTGATAAATCATGATTAATTATGATTCACTGGGATTCGTTACAGCATGATTGATCTTTAATAATTATAATTAATCGCAATTAAATAGTACGATTAATCATGATTAATTACAGCCTGTTTAATTATAATTAATTATAATTAATTGTTATTAAATACAGCATGATTAATCATTATTAATTATGATTAATTGCAGTGTGATTAATTGTGATTAATTGTGATCTAGTACAGCATCATTAACCTGTTTCAACTTTTTAATTGATTGACTGGACTAATTTAGATAAATGTGTATTTAAAGTCAACAGATCCCCACAGTTTTTCACATATTTTCCACAGAAAATGGTGAAGAACATGGGTTTAAGTAATTTTATTGGGTTTTGTCAATATATTCTCTCACAACCGGCTCTTTAAGAACATCCATAATCTTGATATGGCCCAAAATGAAAATGAGTTTGACATCCCTGGTCTATAATATCAGATCCTGGTAAAATACTTTGAAGCTTGTGATTGCTGCATGACAAAATAGTTTTTAAAAGGTTTTCTGCCCATTAAGCTGTGTCCAATGTTTTTATAAAATCAGCTACAAAAGCTGGAATAAATTGTCTCTTTGTGACTTGGGGATGACTCAAACTTTTGCCCAGTGTTCTCCTTTTGGCATTTCGTTGTGAGGCGTGCGGTCTGGTTTGTTGTTGTCATGGAAATGAGTTCATTATGCCAGCTCAAATCCACTAAGCATCTATTTGTTTTGTCTCCTGCTTCCCGCTGCGCTCCCAGCCTGATCAAGAGGGGAAATGAGGGAACAAGTGAATGCAACATGATTCAGAAATGAAACTGACTTTCCATTTTTAATCTCTGGACTGAACCCTGGCTTGTCGAACAGACGCAGAAAATCTGTTTGCATGCGTGGTCCAGTGTCGGATCTGTGTGATTTTTTTGTGTGTCTATTTTTAGATCAGACTGACTTAAACCTGCCCTTTATCTTCCTTTCTCAATTTTTTCCACAGACTTCAGTAGTTACCTGTATGTAGGGGGGATAGCTCAGTGGTAGAGCATTTGACTGCAGATCAAGAGGTCCCCAGTTCAAATCTGGGTTCCCCCTTCTCATTTTAAACCTATATATTTTTAAAACTCTTCTTTGTTTGCAGGGATTTGCCGACCCTGCCGAGTGGATATCGTACCTGTCAAAAACGAGGAAGGCCTGGTGATAATGTTCATCCTCGACTTCCAGGAGCTCGTCGATCCTTCACTCAAGAAGTCAGGCTTAAGGCAGAGAGTTACCCAAGGATGGCTTTACTGTAAATCCACTTTGAGATTTAAAAACTGTACCATTTTGTAATAAATGAAAATCTATCTTTAGTTATTAATCATGACTATATGAAGTGACGCCTGTAGTTTTTAAACTTTGACAAGGTAGTAGGGATGCAAACAATTATTCGACTTATAATTAATTGTCAATTAATGGTTTATTAGATTAAAATGAGCTACAATGGATTATTTAATAAGGTCTGCTTAGAACAGAGGTTTCCAAAGTGCGGCCCATGGGCCATTTGTGACCTTTTTGATTCATTTTGTGTGACTCCTCATCTCAATTCAAGAAAGATGCAAATTTGGCCCTCAGAAACTTTTTGTAATTCAATTTATTTATGGCGATTTTATATATTCTTAAACGGAAAATGTTAAGTACAACACCAATTTTTCTTTCCTTAGATAGCCTTTTTATTCCCAAAGTTGTGCCTCAGTTTTTTTGAGTTTTTTCTCAAAAATGCATTTGTGCGTTTTATTATATTTGTTTAAATTTTGAAGAAAATACTAGAAACATTTTATAGACTTAAAAAAATGGAAAATTAAACTTAATAATTGTACACATTAAGGCAAAGGTAAAATTAGATGTTTTATTTATTGGTTTTCAGACAAATAGGAAAAAAATCGTATTTTCTTTTATTGGAGGGGGAAAAAAGAAAGATTTGGCTCCTGAATACTTTAAAATTCGAGATTTTGACCCTGTGTGCAAAAATAGTTGACATCCCTGGCGTAGACCGCGTTAGTGTTGTAGTTTAGCTGCCATCCAGCAGAGGGCGCCGGTTGTCACCCTTAAGCGCAGCCGTTGATACAGAATTCAAGATGGCGGCGCATCCCAGAGGTCCAGAAAGAGTCCGGTGTGAGATGCTAAATGCCCTTTATGCGGTTCTGTTTTGAAATATAAACACTCGACAAAGTTCTTAAGTTTCACTTTCAGCCGAGTTTCAACTTCGCAACCTGAAATTACTGATGTGCTGCGGAGGTGAGAATATGATGACAAAAAAGCGGAGAAAAATTGCAACATGATAGATAGCATCCACAAACAGTGAGTTTAATAATTTGAAGAAAAAAAAATTAATCAGTCGGTATTTAACACAGCTAACACAAAATAATGTTAAAATGTAATGTGTTTTAAATAAAGCATATTATGAAAACGTTAGCTTTTTATGTTGTGAAAAGACCGTCGGCCCTGTTAACATAAGAGAAAACTCATGTTTTTAAGAAAATGGCCGCTTATCAGATCCCTACAAGGTAGAAAAGCAAATATTTATTTTAAGAGAACCCTTTTTCAAGCAAAAATAATAAAGTAATATTAATATTCAGACATTTGTATCTGAATCTTAAGTTGTAAGTTTCCCCCCTTGCAGGTCAGAACCGCCGGCTGAAGATGAGACTACCAGAACTTCGCTCCCTGCGAAGGCCGTCACTGGCCAAAGATCAGTGCGAAGGGGTGGTGGTGGATTACCTGCAGGTGAGATATTTATGGCACACAATGCAGAACAACCAAAAGTAGCTTATAATTGAAAAAGTATCTAATATCCTTCTTTCAATGTCTAGTTTGACTTGCACAGAAAAAATACAAACAAAACATTTCCTTTAAGGTTGGTTTCTGCAATGACAGTTTACATTTATTGGTTTATTTTTTGTGTATTCACAGCTGATGTTGCTCCCACAGCATTGATAATAAAACAGGCTTGGAGAGTGAGAGGAAAGTGTCCAAGCTCCCATTAACGTTTTTTCATTATCATTGTCATTGCTAATTTAAAACAATTCCTCCAGAGTAATGCAAGTCATTTCCTGTTTGTGTGAATACTTGATGACTGATTTTGTGAGAAAACAGCAAACAAAAAAGAAGTTATTAGCAGACAAATACTTTTTCATATCAGTTTGCAACCTTTGTCGTTCCTCAGTTTATATTTCTCTTCTGAAAAATATTCCTGCACTTCTGTTTAGTCTTTCTTCGTCCTCTGAAGATGTAAACGTGTTGGAAGAGACTTCCTGACAGTATCTCTTCACGACACTGGTGCTGCAGCGTGCCAACAAAACATAGCTGACATGAAAGTGACTCTATTTTCACCCATTTTTGCAAAAAAAAAATCCTAATAATATTAGAATCATGCACACACATTTTTGACAGTTATATTACTCCACATAAACACAGTATATTTTGAGTTCTAACAAATATATTGGTGTGTTTAGAATCCAAGCTGCTCATTCTAGTTAAATGTGCCAAAAAGGTGGACTAAAAATAATTGTTTTTTGTATTATAACTCTTCTGCAGCCGCGCAGTGAGGAAGTCCCTCTGAAGGAGTTTCGGATCCCTTCGAAGGAGAGCTGCATGCAGTCTGAGACCGAGGCTTTAATCGAACAGGACCTGGATCCTCCCTCGCCTGCTGCTCAGTCCTTCACCAAACGGCGCTCGTTGCTGACGGAGCGGCTGGACCCCAGCATCTCCTTCACCAGGGGAGCGCTGCCTCGAAGCTGCTCCAATGAGAGCGTCCGCAGCCTGAGGCGGGCCTCGTCTCTGGATGACATTGACGGCATGAAAGTGGAGTGGAGCAGTCGACCCGGGGAAACCCGAACTCACAGCAGTGAGTACCAGAAAGGGAGCTGACAGATCTACTAAAGACGACCGTATTAGCCAGTTTTTGGCAATAAATTAAGGTTTATTAAAGTAACATCACAAATCTGCAGGCACTGCCCCTCACCTAGCAACCCCAGAAAAGCCCAGCTTGTTACCTAGCAACCCCAGCAGAATTCCGCCCGTCACCTAGCAACCCAAGCTGAGTTCCAGCACATTTAGTCAGCTGGTTTCACTGCTGTATGCTCAGTACAATGGCTGCAGGAAAAGACAAAACACAAAATGTGAGCTGGTAGATGCTGACCCAACTGGTCACTAGCCGTGAGACATGGAATGAACATTTGACAGAAACATTGAAAAGACAGGGTTATTTCTTTTATTTTATTTTTCAAAAGCGCACAATTTTTGTTTATCTGTAAATGTGAATCCACAATTGTTCACTATATTAAATTCTACTCTTTCTTATAGACATTGTGCGCTCTCCTCTGTTGTTGCTCACGCCTTGGCTCCCGTGAATTTAAAATTTTCTGATCAGGCCCAACTTTCTTTATACTTGTGTATTGTTGGTGTTGAAGTAAATTAACGTACCTACCATCTACTATTATCAGGTGTATTTGAAGCAACCTTTCTTGTGGGTTACAAACATGTTTTGTGTGGCCCATAAACTTATCCTAATCTGTTAAGGAAGCATAGTAGGTCAAAACTATTATTGATAAAAATAAATGACATTACCTTTCATAGTTTTATTTCCTTGTTGTCTTTGCTGATGTTTGTTTCTCGCTGCAGATCTGAAGCCCAGTGCTTTGAACTCCACCTCTGACTCAGATCTTATTAGACACAGAACCATCGGACGCATCCCGCAGGTCACCCTCACCTTCGGCTCAGACCGACTCAGACCGCCCTCGCCTACTGAGATCGAAATCATTGCACCCAGCAAGGTCAAAGACCGAACCCAGAACGTCACTGAAAAGGTCACTCAGGTCACACAGGTGAGATCTCTTCTTTTTGTTTAAAATCGCCACAGAAAAGGAGAACTGATATGTTTTGTTTCCTGTTGATCATTGAGATAATTGTCAACTAATTTAGTAATCGATTAATTGTTAACTGGAGGGCTTGCTGAAATAACAACATATTCAGTAATAATCAAATAAAGAAATATAAAAAATATAAACATTTTGAACTTAGGACAAAGAAAATATTTGACTGTAAATATGTCCTGTCTTGCACTCCTCAAGTGGCAAAGTTTTAGCTTCACCCGTTACAAATTCAGTAAAAAAAAAAATTCTATTAAGCACCTTTTGTTATCCAATCATGAACTGGTTAATCAAAAAACAATAGCACAACATTATGTTAAATGATTAACACTTAAATTTTAAGAGGTACTGTTTATAAAGCCCTGTTTATAAAGCTCAGCTTGTCTATATCGATGTGTGTCTGTCCCTATCAAATAAACGTAATAATAATAAAAAATAGCCAACAGATCAGCTTACACAGTTTTGATCTTATATCAAGTAGAAAGAGTGTTATATTAGAAATATTTATTTTTTATTTTTTCCTGAGTTCACTAAAGAAGTGCTGTTATTACATTTTAAGTAATTAAATGTTTATTTTTATTTTTATTTTTTTAAATATAGAATTATTTGTTTATTTGCATATTTTGATGAAATGCTCATGTATAAAAAGACTTAAATGGTTAAATGAAAAATCTGCAGAATATGTGTGTTTTAAAATCTGACTAATCGATATCAGAATAATCATAATAATTGATTACTAAAGTAATTGTTAGCTGCAGCTCTAGTTGCTTTAAGTGCATTGATCTATTTTTGTCCAAAGATTTTTAGCTGTTCAGAAACTGATTAGCTTTTCAAATTTGGTTCTTTTTAGTTTTTCCAAAGAGCATTTTCTGTTGACAATCATATTCTTCAGTCTCACGTTTTTTGTTAAATAATAATCATTTCTGCTGATGATTAGTTGGGACTTTTTTTGTCTATAAATGGTATATTCCTCTGGTTTCCTGAACATGCCTAAAGACATCAGCAGACACAGGGGAAATGTGTGAAATAATCATCTCACCTAAGGTGTAACTACATTAATGTTCTCAGCAGAACAAATTCAGCTTCTTGTTATCACACCAAGCTGTACTGATGCACACCCTTCCTGACAACACAGGAAGTGCAACACTGAGAAAAAAAATTCTAAATTATGAGAAAAGAAAATTGTTAAATCTGATTTAAAGTGGAACTACTAATAAATGATCTTGCAGAACCTTCACTTTTTTCTGCTGTAGCCACAGACAAACTGAGGTTCTGTTTAGGATCACTGGGTCTCAGCTGCATCTAAAAGGAATCGAAGCGTTTAAAATAAAACACTCAGACCTTTTTTGGCAGTAAATTAATGTTTTTTGGAGTCTGGAAAACAAGCATTTAAAAAAAAAAACCTCCTGAATGCAACTTCACAAATCAGCAGGCGCTGACCCTCACCTAGTAACCCCAGAGAAGCCCTGCCCGTTACCTAGCAACCCCAGCGGAATTCCGCCCGTTGCCTAGTAACCCAAGTTGATTTCCAGTCAGCTGGTTGTACTGCTGTATGCACTATACAATGGCTGCTGGAACAGACAAGTGTTTTGTTTTTGACTTAACCATCCAGGACCCCCTTTCTGTATTTATGTTGGATGTACAGGAGGCTCCACTTCTGCTTTTCAAAGATGTACAGTAGTATAATTGCGCATCTATTTGCAGCTATATTCATGTGTGAGAGTAAATATTGAGTTGGGGAGGGAGTGGCCAGCCGAACCAGATTAAAATCTCATTAACTAAGAATTATTTTGTGTAAAAAATGTGGCGAACATCTTTTGTGTTGCTCAGAAGCTGTTCAAGGAAGCGTAATAGGGGATATTTATGGTTCCATGAAAGTAGATTGCTGGAAAATTCAACAGTAAGCGCTAAGGTCTTGAAAATCTGTTAGTGCCAAAAAACAGGATTATGTTGCCCTACCTAAGAAATGTAATTCAACCCAAATTATGTATACCTGGCTGGTTGTGCAGGAGGCTCTACTTCTGCTTTTCAAACATGTATGATTGTATAATTGTGCATCTGTTTGCAGACATTTTCACATTGAGTAGGGGGGCGTGGTCAGCAGCAGCTAATTTGGATAAGAATAATTTTATTTTTAAAAAAAAGATGTGATGAACATGTTTTGTGTCACCCATAAATCTGTCCTAATTTGATCAAGGTCACCTTTAAAAATGCCACATTAACCAACATTAGGTAATTTAATAACACCCAAACTGTGTTCACTTGAGTAAAAGACATTTAGCTTTCAATTTGATTTTACTTCTTTGACTTTTCAGAGCCACTGGATAAAAGCGTTTCAGCTCTAGAGCTATTTTTTCCTCCTCTTGTAATCTCAAACAATCCACCTGCTGATCATAAACTGCTCATAAATTTGCATCCCATTTGCACTTTGATATCACCATATGCGCCTGAGTTGCGGGTGAGCACTGCTGCCGCTGCGATGGCAGTGAGATCTCACTTCCTCACCCAGAGTGTGATATTGACAGCCGGCTCTGACTCACTGCGCAACCAGGATGCAATGTGGCTGTGGAAAAAATGACAGCACAAACAGAAGGTCTCCTCAAAGGCTTGGCAGAGAGTTCGACTCGTTATCTCGACTCTGCTAACGTCTTGATTAAAAAGTGTTTCTCTGCTGTTAGCTCGGCTCAGCTGTGTCTGTCTGTCTGGTTTGTTGTGTGGGATGTTGAATTGTTTATTAAATCAAAATGTCTCAAGGAGGTCGCTTGCAGACAGACCACACACTCACTTCCTGAAGTTTCACACTCCTTAGGAAGAAATATATTCCATCAGGGTGGTAGTTTTTTAGAAAACACTTGAAAAACCTACAATTTTATCAAATATTTTTGCCTAGTTCCTAGTGAAATTATAGAAGTACACTTGAAATAGCTTTTCAGGAAGATATAGGAAGTTTTTCAATATTGATGAAAAAAAGTTAAAGTTCACTGGCAGATTATTTTACTTATAACAACACATGTATCAGCACTTTTTCATAAGTATTGTGAAATTATTTACTTAATATAAGCTGCTATATTTGGCTAAAAAGTTACTTGTAAGTTAGTTTTGTCTCATTTCAGGTATACTAAAATATTTATGCTAGAAACAAGGCAAAAAATGCTTGAAGATTTTGTGTTTTTGCTGGACAATTTTCACTATTTATGAATAATTGTATAGGTTATCTGTTTACTTGGTAAAATTTTATGTTTTTGCAGTGTGTACTTGAAGAACCCCTTTAAATCAGTACATAATTTTACTTTATAAATTTACATCAGAACTTTTAATTCATTGAAATGAAGATTACACTAGTATATAGTATGAATAAACACAAAGATAGTTTTTTTTTTCCTGTTTTTGTTAACATTTTTTCTTGCCATTACAGAAATTAAACTCTTTTCAGGAATAATAATCAAGTTTTCACTGCAAAAACACAAAATTTCAAAGTATTTTCTCTGGTTTCTTGTGCAGATATCTTTAAATGAGATAAAACAAACAAACAAGTAACTTTTTATGAAGATATAGGAGCTTGTTTTGAATAAATGATTCTTTAATATCAATGGAAAAATTACTAGTTCCACTGATAGATTATTTCACTTTTGACATGAGAAAAAAAGTGAAATAATCTGTAAGTAATGTTGTTCTTTCATCAATATTAAGGAATTATATTTTCTAAAAAGTTACTTGTGAATTAGGTCTGCATTATTTCAGGTGTACTAAATTATTTACGCTAGAAATTAGGTAAAAATGCTTGGTAAGATTTTGTGTTTTTGCAGTGTACTACTGGACATTTATTGTAGTTTTTATAGATTATGTGTTTAACTTGATACCAGTTTTGTTACGTCACAATAAATATCTGAACCTAGATTTGCAAAGATGCATTTTAAACAAATACAACTGATTTTCTGTTTTCCTTAAAAGTGTCTTTACATTTCTGTTGTTTTCTTCAGTTCTGCACATCGGCTGCCTACAGATTTTAGCAACACTGGAGAAAAAAAAGTTTTCTTAGCCATTATGTGGTAGTTTCTTACAAAAAGCTCTTGTATCAGGTGTGTTTTGTCCGTGTTCGTGGCAGGAAGGCGTTGCGAAGCGAGGAGTACGGCTGCTGAGTCTGTGAGGTTGCATGTGGAGAGTGGGAGGGTGTGCAGGGATCACAGACTGTCTGTGGGAGTAAAACGGGGTCCTGGTGAGATGCAGTTATGAAAGCGAGGGGGGAAAAAAAAGAGAAAAGGGCCGCAGCTGTGAGGCTATCGAGCGGCATTCAGAGGCTTGATGCTGCCGTTGACCTTGGCCTCTGTAGCTAATGGAAATGGAGGTCAGCGGGAGTTCGTACTCGCTGCAAAGCTGCACCCCAGAAACAGCCTTCATGATTTTTACAATGTTTTTATAAATTCCCAGAGAAAGGTTGATTCTGAGTTATAAATTAAAAAAAAAAAAAGGTTTTGGTTAGTTTTTTAAAGGTGAAATGATTGGATTATTATTATTTTCTACTTTTAGCTAGTTTTCTTTAGCCCCTTTCTGCTCTTGTGTTTTTGTTTTGTAAATAAATTTTTCTGATTGAATTTTGACTTGACACCTTCCCAAAAAAGAAAGAGAAATGAAAGTGATCATTGATCTTTGTCCATATTGATTTGTCTGTGCAAATCACACAGTGTGACTGATTGAGCTTTGGCTCGTTAAAGACGAGTTAAGAGTAAACCAAGCGTGTGTGAAAACCCGTGCTTTTGTGGCGCCCTCTGGCTTTAAACAGGGTTGCAACGGTGCAAGAGTGCAATTAGGACAAATCAGTATTTCAAATTGATTTGGATTTTTATATTACCTGTTCTGTCTGTGATGTTCTGTGTTTTTTTTACTTCTAAAACACTCTTAATAATGAGATTATATTAAAAGACCGACTGTTGAATTATGTGATTTCCACATTTAAACAATGCTAGATATCACTCTTTTAAAGTGGGATGTTTTCTTATTGTTTAGTTTAAAATCATATTTGAGTTTAGTCATATTATTCTGAAATTTTAAGAATAATTGTCCAGGTTTCTAGACTGCAAAAATACAAAATCTTCAAGTATTTTTAGTTTAGTTTCTAGAGAAAATGTCTTAATATATTTGAAATAAGACAAAACTAATTTATGAGTAACTTTTCAGCAAGAAATATGAGTGTTTTCTGTAAATATTTCCTTAATTGATTTTAAAAAGTACTAGTTTCACTTATAAAGACATTTTTCCAAAGTTATTGTATTTTTTCTAGTCAATATTAAGAAATCAATAAGCTCATATTTCTTGCTGAAAAGTTAATTGAAAGTTAGTTTTGTCTTATTTCAAATGTAATCAGACATTTGCAGTGTAATCTAGACAAAAATTCATTGAGATTTTGTGTTTTTGCAGTGTACTTTATTCTGTTTTAAAATATTACAGATTCAAATGTTAAATGCATCTTACAGTATTTTCCTTCTACTTTAGAATATGGGAAATTTGTTTTGTTATAAGTGAAATAATTTACTTTTTTATCAATATCAAGGAATCATTTACTTAAAACAAGCTTCTATATCTTGACTAGAAGTTCATTTAAATTAGTTTTGTCATATTTTAAGTGTACTACAATATTTGCAGTAGAAACTAGACAAAAGTACTTGGTTATATTTTGTGTTTTTACAGTGCGGATGGCATTTAAAACCTGCCAGAAGGCATGTTACTGTTGAACATAACCTTGTTTCTGGGTTATTTAACTGTAACAACCAGCTATTGATGTTTTATTGATCGCAGCACAATACATAAAAAAAAATCCCTCTTGTAAATGTTTATATAGTTATTTCCCAGGCAGATCGTTAAACAGAAAGCTCAAAGGTTTGCTTGTTGAGCAGGACTTGTTGGTTTTTAGTGCGGTTATCGGTTTTTAAATGCCAGCGTGATTCAGGGAGTCAGTGTTTTTTTTATGCAGCACGCGGGTCTCTGAGGGAGGGCAGGGCTCTGAACGGGGAGGAAGAGCGAGGCAACAGAGAGGAGTCAGACACAAACACACGAACACAGAACTTCCTACCTCTCTTTTTAAAAACATCTTCTTAGTTTTGCCCTTTTTTCCACTCTGGTGTGGGCCATCATGAGCTTTAAGCAGAAACTTCAACCCGTGAGTACTTTTTTAGGGTTTTATCTTCGCTGGATCCAAACTCCTGTTTGATTTTTGCCATTTCTTTGCCCTCTGCTTGTTTGCCTTCTCTTTCTATCGCAGTCAGTGTCAAATTTTACAGCTCGATTCTGTTAAAATAGGTTTTTGTAAACACTGTTGACAGAATCTGCAGCTTATTTACTTTACGTTCACTTAAAAACGATGAACCGACCAAATAAGTTGATCGTAATTTCACTCAGAATTTGGTTAACAGACAAAAATATGTCGGTATATCTTCTAAAAACGACACATATTGGATATTTTACGGAAAAGTTTCATAGACTTTGCTTAAGCTAACATGGTGCATTGCATGCAAACCTGTTCCCTGCTCTCCATTATGAAACAGAGTGGTGCACAAAGTCAATAGCATAACATTTTTTGGATGAGTGAACCTTTCCTCGCGTGTTTATATTGTCATCAGAGTGAGCGCTCATGTTGCATGTGAGGATCTCTGCCTTTTCCCACTGGATTTGTGTAAAGATTTATGGAGCTGGAGCAAAAGAAACAAACTCTCTCTTACAGTAATAGACTCTGATTATTCCCTGCAAGGGCCTTGCTTTACTTCTCCTCTGATTTTTTCTTTCTGCCTAATATGGCCAAGTGCATATTTAGAAACCTTTTTGCATGTTCTTAGTCTTGAGAAGCTATTTGCTTTAATATTTCTGGTTGTTTTCATTTTAACTGGCAGAGAATTTTTTATTTTTTTTTACTGATACTGAAAAGTGTGGTAGGGCTGCACAGTGGCGCAGTTGGTAGAGCTGTTGCCTTGCAGCAAGAAGGTCCTGGGTTCGATTCCCGGCCGGGGGTCTTTCTGCATGGAGTTTGCATGTTCTCCCTGTGCATGGTGGGTTCTCTCCGGGTTCTCCGGCTTCCTCCCACAGTCCAAAAACATGACTGTCAGGTTAATTGGTTTCTCTAAATTCTCCCTAGGTGTGAGTGTGTGTGTGAACGGTTGTATGTCTCTGTGTTGCCCTGCGACAGACTGGCGACCTGTCCAGGGTGAACCCGCCTCTCGCCCGGGACGCAGCTGGAGAGGAACCAGCAACCCTCCTGACCCCATTAGGGACAAAGGGTGTTCAGATAATGGATGGATGGATGGATGAAAAGTGTGGTGTGCATGTGTATTCACCCCCATTTAAGTTGAAACCTTTAAATAAAATCTAGTGTAAAACAGTAAATGTATAATGTTTCTATGCAAGTTAATCCAGGTGTAAAGTGCCCAGAAGAACAAATAAAAAAAGATTTTTTTTAATACTCCATCATATCTTTTTTCACGCTTTCTTTTTTTAAAAAAAAAAAGTTAGAAATGACAAAAAAGTGTTTTTTATTTCAGTTGTTAGTTCTGTTAGTTGTATGAGATCCAAGCTGTGAGAATTTTTGTTTAATTATGAGAATATAGTTGTAATTTTACCATAAAAAACAAATTAAAATTACAAGAAAAAAGTTGTTTTTAATTAGAAAAACGACTTTAAGTATTAAATATTATCTGTAAAACTGAAACCAAAGCACAACTTCACTAAACACTCAACATTCTTGGTTTTATCTTTTTTTATTATTATTATTTGTGTTGGACTTATCATAAAATTACAATTTTGTTCTTCTTGTATTTTAACTTTATTCTTGTAATTTTTAGGACTTTATTCTCATAACAAAAAAAAAATCCTTAAATTTCATCATAGAGTCAAAATAAACAGAAGCTGTACAGCAAAATGGCCGCTTTTGGCGCTGACATCACTTGTTACTATGGAAACCCAAGGAGTACATTGGTGAAGAAAAAAAAAAATTTAATCTTCAAATCCCAAATTGCTAAAATTGATTTATTGTCAAGCCCTAGAAAAACAGCAGAGAAACCATTGAAACGTTTTAAAGCTCTGATGCTCTTTGTGTCGTTGGAGGAGATGCAGAGATCCGCAGCTCAGGTGGGAAAGTCCAAATATTTTGACAAGGAAGACTACAAATTGTGCAGAAATGATTGATTTCTGATGCTACTAATTGATTTATTGCGACAGTCCTAGATGTAACGCCTTTCCCATGCTTTTGTACATTTGATTTATTTTTTTATTTGTTTTAAGGAGTATTTATGTTGATCATTAATAGTTTCAATTTATCATGCAATTAATTGATTTATTGCTTAAATAAACTTGCCTAAAGTTTGTCATTGCAGTGTGACAGACATTAAAAAAGAGTTCAAGGGGTATAAATTATTTTTGCAAGCCACGGCAAAGTCCAGTTAGATGATACTTTTCCCAAAACATTTGATGAAAGTGGGTTAAGGAGCCTCTGCAGCTGTGCTCATTGTACAGATCCAGCTGTTTCTGCTTCTACTTGTCCTCGCCTGAATGAAGACGAGAGAAACGGTGCATCAACAAGAAGCTTTTCTCATCTGCACTGATAATGTCCAAACAAACCCAGCTTCACTGTTTTCATGAAGTAACTAATCTCAGTTCTCCATATGGGAACCCAGTCGATACCAGCACTTACCCGGGTCCACGATTGACCAAAACGCTGGCTGGAGCTGTCACATGTCCAGCACAAAAACGGGAAGGGAGAGTTAAAATGTTGCACTCAGGCCGGTGAGGGAACAGTTTGGGGACTGATTTCTGCTGGTGAACTGAAAGCTTTCTGCTGGGAGGCGATGCAGGTTTGTTCCTGTTATCAGCGGCAGGATGAGATCCGGGCTGCCGAGGATCTCGTTGTCGTACCGGTCAGTTGGATCTCACTCACTCCTGATTGACTGTGTTATCAAAGGGGACCTATTATGCAAAAGCCACATTTTGCATAACAGGTCAACCCCAGCGGAGCTCCAGCCAGTTGCCTAGCAATCCCAGCAGAGCTCCAGAACATCTGGTCAGCTGGTTTTACCGACGTACAATGGCTGCTGGAAAAGACAAATGTTTTGTTGTTGACTTACCGTTTAAAAACCATTTGCTGCATTTTTTGTTGGTTGTGCAAGAAGCTCCACTTCTGCTTTTCAAAGATGTTTGGTTGTATATTTGAGCTTCTGTTTCCAGTCATTTTCACGTGCGAGTGTAAACGTTGACTTGGGGTCGTGGCCTGCAGCAGCTTATTTTACTTAAAGTGACAAGCGGCCCAAAAACAACTCATTCTGAAAAACGCTCAAAATATTCAAAATCTTATTAACTAAGAATGATTTTGTGGAAAGAATGTAATGAAGGTGTTTTGTTTAGCCCCTTGACCAATCATAACCTGTTTAAGGAAACCTGATAGATTATCTTTAATGGGGACGTTTTCGTATATCCATTTGGGTCTCTGTTGCTTCTGAAAACAGACCAAGCACTAAAAAAACACTTGGGTGTTGTTTGGTGATAAGTTGGTGTTTTTGGTGTCTGGAAAATGAGACGTTTCAAAAACCTCCCAATTAAGTCACAATCAACTGGCACTCCGCTGCTACCTAGCAAGCCAAGCTGAGCTGCAGAATGTTTGGCCAGCTGGTTTTACATCTGAATGGGCTGTACAATGGCTGCTGGAAAAGACAAATATTTTGTTGTTGACTTACCATCCAGAAACCGCTTGGTGCAGTTTGGCTGGTTGTGCAGGAGGCTCCACTTCTGCATTTCAAAGATGTACAGTTGTATAATTGCGTATTTGTTAGCTGCCATTGAAAATGCAAATGTAAACGTTGAGTTGGGGGCCGTGGCCAGCAGCAGCTTATTTGGATTTAAAGTAACAAGAGACCCTAAAACAGCTCATTCTGAAAGGAACTCGAAACAGGCAGTACTGAGCAGATTAAGATCATTTAAGAATGTCAAAGAAGGATTTTGTGCAAAAATAAAAAGTTGTGTGGTCTATAGAACAGGAAGCCTAATAAATCACCCTTCAAGAAAGATCATGTGATCGGATGTGATACAACCAGTGCTGTTTGCTTGTATATTTTCTTCTTAATTGTTATTAACTTGAAACCCTTCAAATGATCTGCCCTAATCAAGGCCTTTGAACTGTGACAAAACAGCCAATAAACTGATAAAAATGGCTTTTACACCTGTAGGTGTTGTCCCTCGGCGCCGACGTGTTGCCTGAGTACAAGCTCCAGGCCCCACGCATCCACAAGTGGACGATCCTCCACTACAGCCCCTTCAAGGCCGTCTGGGACTGGGTCATCCTGCTGCTGGTCATCTACACGGCCATCTTCACTCCCTACTCTGCCGCCTTCCTTCTCAACGAGGCGGAAGATGACGGAGGCTCTTGCGTCTACACCTGCAACCCGCTGAACGTGGTGGACCTTGTGGTGGACGTCATGTTCATCGTGGACATCCTCATCAACTTCAGGACCACCTACGTCAACAGCAACGACGAGGTGGTCAGCCACCCTGGCCGCATCGCGCAGCACTACTTCAAGGGCTGGTTCCTGATCGATATAGTCGCCGCCATCCCGTTCGATCTGCTCATATCGCGCTCAGGGTCACAAGAGGTGAGGGGAAACTACTTTGCTTGGCTGCCATTTTAGTTTGCTTTGTTTCTAGCACTCTGCCCACTTCACCAAGACGGACGACAAAACAAACAATTCACTCATGTAAAACTTGTCAAAAAACAGACAGCTGGTATCCCAATATCGCTATTATTTAATTGATTTAATTTAAAATGTTATCAAGAAAATAAGCAAGGATGGAAAACAAAATTGTCATTTTAATGTTTAACTTTTAATGAGGAAAGACCATCAATCATAATGACTGTCAGTGTATTCGCAGATTTTCCGCGAACATTTTATATATGATGAAAAAATTAATGTTCATATATTTTATAAGTACGATTAGTAAGATTCAGTCAAATTTTGCATTATGGAGAAGGTGCATCTAACCATTGGTAACCATGGAGACAATGTCACGCCGTCATGTAGCCTAGCATGTATGGAAAAAACTGGTTAGCATGTCATCTTTTGTTCGTTGTTTGTTTGTTCATGTGGTGTGAATTCAGGTGAAGTCGGTAATTTGATCATCACGTCAGGAGAGAAAAGATCTGGGTCGGTTTTTAAACTAGCTAATTCAAACTTCTCTAAATACCAGCGACTATGAGGTACAACCAGGTGTGTTACGTTCACAGACAAATTATCTCGACCGAACAACTAGAAACCATGAATAAACTGGCAAAAACAACTTTGGAAAACAATTTCGGGTGCTCTGTTCAGTAATCGCGTCCCTCACTTCTGACATCCATCCAGGCTCCTTGAATGATTAAGTGACGTAGTTGCAAAGTTGAAGAAGTTGATACATTGATAGACAACGGGTTCATTCAGACCAGCCTGGTTTATGACGCGTTTATCAAACTAGTTTTGTTTGCCTAGAAAGTCTGGTTGGTGTTTAGTGTATTGCTACATTTGGGCAGTAAAAATTGTGCTGCTTTTGCTTTAAAAATATTGATAATGACCTCTGGAAACGTGTTTTATTAGTATCTTTAATATGATAGTGACACAAATAAAAATCTTTGCTTTATAGCACAAAAATTTTACACCAATTTTATTACATTCGAAAAAGATTCATTTGTGGCCTTTTTCTTTTTATTTGAGCACCTTCCTCTTCAAAATGTAACGCCAGTGTTTACAATCTCTTGCTAATAGGTGTCTGTTAGCAAAGCAGCTTGCTTTAACCCTAACATGACCTCTCACACCTGCAGACGGAGCCACAGACCCAAACTACGCTGATTGGACTTCTGAAGACGGCCAGACTGTTGAGGCTGGTGCGAGTTGCCAGGAAGTTAGATCGCTACTCCGAATACGGAGCGGCGGTTCTGTTCCTCCTCATGTGTACGTTCGCGCTCATCGCCCACTGGCTGGCCTGCATCTGGTACGCCATCGGCAACGTGGAGCGCACCGGCTCTGAACGCATCGGCGGCATGAAGATCGGCTGGCTGGACAACCTGGCCGACCAAATAGGGAAACACTACAACAGCAGTGACAGGAGCTCAGGCCCCTCCATTCAAGACAAGTACGTTACGGCGTTATATTTCACCTTCAGCAGCCTGACCAGCGTGGGCTTCGGCAACGTCTCGCCCAACACCAACCCGGAGAAGATCTTCTCCATCTGTGTCATGCTCATTGGCTGTGAGTCAAGTGGTAACATCTATTTTAGAAAAAGAACCTAGTTATATTTACTCAATTGCTTTTACTTGAGTATCTTTTTTGGAAGAATTTACCTTTAGGAGTAAATTTACTACAAGTAGTTTTACTTGAATAATTGTATTATGAAGTAAATTTCTATCTTTTCTACCCACTGAATGAAAAACAAACATGTTTTAACCAAAAATTCACCAGACAGACTCACACCTGCAGTTTTTGTTGAAGTTTTTTTATTGAAAGAAACTGATTTGGAAACCTTTTCTCTTGCCTGGTTTTGTTGTATTTTGTTCATTATATGAATTATTGTAATTTTAAGCCTTAAAATACCAACATTTCTTCTAACTTTATATTTTGGTTCATCTGATGATGTAATTTTTAAATATTAAATGATTGATTATTTGATCAGTTACCTGAGTAGAATTTTACCAAATACTTTTTCATTCTGACTTGAATCATTTCTTGAATAGATACTTTCAACTTTTACTTGAGAAAAATATGTCAAAGTATTGCTACTCTTACTTGAGTACAATGTTCAGATACTCAACCCACCTCTGATCGTAGGTAAATTTTACGACAGCGTTTTAGAGGCCGTTGTAGACGGGTGCGAGTTTAAACATTGAGATAGGAGGGCATCACCAGGCTGAGGGAAAAAGGAAAAAAGGAATACATTTCCACCAAAAAAATTTCAGAAATTTTCTAGAAATAAACAGTTTGAAAAGTCCAAAATTTGCTAGAAAAAACTCAGAAATTTTTAGATTAATCTCAGAAATGTTCTGTGAGTTTCAAAAGTCCAAAATGTTCAACTTTTGATATGAATTTCCAAAAGTGGAAAATCTTCGTCTTTAGAATTTCCAAGTTTTGTTTTTTGGAAAACTTTTGAGATTAATCTAAGAATGTAATTTTTTTTCTAGCCGATTTTTGACATTTAAAACTATGAAATGTTAAAATTGTTTCTATAAAAAATTCTAAGATTAATCTGAAAATTTCTGAGGTTTTTCTTGCAAACCTTTGACTTTTCAGACGCAGAAATTTCTGAGTTTTTTGGGTGGAAATTTAAAACAAATGTTTTGTTTTTGACTTACCATCCAGGAACCACTTGCTGCATTCTTGCTAGTTGTGCAGGAGACTCCACTTCTGCTTTTCAGAGATGTACAGTTGTATAGCTCCACATGTGTTTGCAACCATTTCCAAGTGCGAGTGTAAACATTGAGATAGGGGGCGTAACCAGCCTGAGCAGACTAAAATCTCATGATCTAAGAATGATTTTGTGTAAATATGTGATTTGTATAGACCATATTTCTATCCTAACCTGTTCAGGAAAGCATCATTCATCACATTTATAGTTCTATTAAGGTAATTTGCTGGACATTTCCAAAAGTAACCGCTAAAGTCCTGAAAAAGTGATAACTTGGTCAGAAAAGTCCTGACTGTGTTTAAATCAACCCAAATTTCATGTTTTCCTTTTTAATACTTAAAGGTTATCTAGATTAGTGTTGCTTCTGGGTTTCTGAAAAACATTCTCAGACATTTTAGCAGATTTTTAACAGAACTGACATCAGATGGGATTTATTTTAATCATCTACAAACAAAGGATTTTGTCTTTCTCTCCTTCAGCTCTGATGTATGCCAGCATCTTTGGGAACGTGTCGGCCATCATTCAGCGGCTGTACTCTGGCACGGCCCGGTACCACACACAGATGCTGCGGGTCAAAGAGTTCATTCGCTTCCACCAGATCCCAGGAGGCCTCAGACAAAGACTGGAGGAGTATTTCCAGCATGCCTGGTCCTACACCAACGGCATCGACATGAATGCTGTGAGTGATTTAAAAGCCCCAAAAACCCATTACAACCTCAACCAGAGCAGAGTTCAGGGTTAAGTAGGAAGTTCATAAAATGTTATTTATATATGGAAAGTATGCAATCCTTTTTTGTAAAAATATTCACCAATGAGTTACCATTTTGGTTTTCAAACATTTTATCTAATGTGACAAAGTTTGTTGTTTGTTGAATTGCAGAACCTTTTATTTTTTACACTGCATTACCTGAAGGAGATGTTTTATTGTTTTTTTCTGTTTTTTTATTTTTTTATTTTTCAATACACAAATCAAAAAGAAGAACAAACGTAAAATAAAAACAAGACAGAAATGGATACAGTTTTTAAATTCTTATCAATGGCAAAAACACAAAGGTTTCCTTGGAAGCTGTAGCACATATAAGGACATTATTTGGTAAAAATGATGCATCACATTACCCTCTATTGCAGATTCTGCTATCCTTGGGGAGATTTTTACGATTCATCTGCTGCATTAACTGACACAGTGTGTTTGCAATGTTCTGTTCTGCTGTGTTGACCCAGTTCTCCACTGTTTGACCTTTGCATCAAGGATGTTCCTTATAATTTTACCAACTTGCTTTCAGTAGAGCAGGGGTGATGCGCTGCAGATCAGGAGGTTAATTGTGTCGCTTCTTTATTGAAGTTGTTGACCCACTTTCTAGTGATGATGCGCTTCAGACAATGATGTAACAAGCTAATTTAATGTGCAACATTGACAAAATGTCCATGCTCTTTGGTTGTTTTGCAGGTTTTGAAAGGTTTTCCTGAATGCCTGCAAGCCGACATCTGCCTCCATCTGCACCGCAGTTTGCTGCAGAACTGCAAAGCTTTTCGGGGCGCCAACAAAGGCTGCCTGCGCGCTCTGGCCATGCGATTCAGGACGACCCACGCGCCGCCGGGTGACACCCTGGTGCACAGCGGGGACATTCTCACCGCCCTCTACTTCATTTCCAGGGGTTCAATCGAGATTTTGAGGGACGACGTAGTGGTGGCCATACTGGGTGAGCTGAAAATATAAGCAATGGACTTTACTCAGTTAGCTTTTACTAACTGAGTAAAGTTACCTGTACCTATTGGAACTATAGTTCAGATAATATGCTTTTATTTTGGTATCTTTCTTGTGAGCATTGCAATGGGAACAGAATTCAGTTCTACATGAAAAGATTAGCAGTGGCGGCTCCAGCGGGTGGATTACAGGGGGCTATGGCTCCCCCAAGAAAATATCACATGATTATTTTCTTTGTCATTGTAGTTAATATTCTTTAATATGCAGTTGTTGTTATTTCCCTAATTTAAAAAGAAAAAACAACCAATAATATACTGACTAAAAAAATCCCAGGTAATGAACTTGTATGTCTATTTTCACTCTTGGCAAACAATGGAAAGGAGCACGTAATGTAAAAACAGATTGTTTTCTATGACCCAAATTTCCCAGGATAGAATCAGCAGCTGAAGAGAAAACTGTGGATAAAACAGGAAAGCTTACGTCTAATGTTTGGCAGTATTACATTTTTTATTTAAAAGTAAAAATGATCAATATCAACTGATATGAAATGGTTTAAAAATGTATCATAATACGTCCAGCCCTATATAGGCTTTAACTAAATTTCAAAATAGCCCATATTCACTATCCATCTTATTGGTGATTATTTTAGATGACTTGAAATGTTTATGGAAAAATCTGGTAGCTTGTATTAATGAAAAAAAATTGTGCTGACGATTGTAGTTACTGTTGTTTGTTCCTGTCTCGTTTTTACTAGACACATACTAGACGGTTCTGGTCTTATTAACATTGACGGGATGCTACAGACATTTTGTCCTTTTTTTGTGCTTTAATGCTGCAGTGTGTAACTTTTACTAAAACAAATATGGTTTTTACATATTTGAAATACACCACTCAGTCAGAAACGACCAATCAAAATCAGATGGTGAGACTTAGCGTCGTGCTAACATACAGCTGGTTCACACCTGCCACCAATGCTAATGCTAGTTAGCCTAGCCACAGATTTTCCTGCAACGGTAAGTTGTTTTTCCACCATTGGCACATTGAGCAGCATATGGGATTGATTGACAGCACTAAGACCCTCCTCCTGGCTCCGACTGGCTTTTGAAGGGTAGTTGTGCGTTTTTGCAGACTGCTGCAGTGGATTCTGTCTCATACTCTTAAAAAAACATATAAAACATATTTTTGTAGTTACATGCTGCAGCTGTAACTCCTGTAGCCAAAGCGCCATCTGATGCTATCCTTGACATCTTGACAGCATGCGTTTGTTTTTGTGTGTTGTGCCGCCTGAGGTGTTTGGGCTCAGCTCCACTTTCATTTTACAATCGCATTGATCATCAATATCACATCCAGCCTGCATAGGTCACTTCTTTTATAGCTGCGTTTGTGAGGACAGTTAGTTTGTTCTGTTGCAGACCAGGAATCCCTTTAATTTTTATTTTTAATCAGAGTTACATACCCAGTTACTGAAGTATTTTGCTGGGATTTCTTTGCAGGAAAGAATGACATCTTTGGTGAACCCAACCATGTTTATGGCAGGCCCGGGAAATCCAGCGCTGACGTTCGGGCTTTGACCTACTGCGACCTTCATAAGATCCTGAGGGACGACCTGCTGGAGGTGCTGGAGATGTATCCAGACTTTGCTGACTCCTTCTGGAACAATTTGGAGATTACCTTTAACCTCAGAGATGTGAGTACCTCTAGAGGGAAATGTTACAACATTCTTGTGGAATTTGTTGAATTAATTGAATTATCTGGAATAGAAAAAGTAAAGGAAGGTAAATAGTGAATCTAAAGGCAAAAACTTTGAATCATTTATTTATGTTTTTCCTCCAGTAATCTTCTTATTTCTCGTAATTTCTTAAATGAGGTGTATTATGCAAATTTAACTTTTTTCAGGTTTTTATATTTTCATTTGGATCTCAACTGTGTAAAAAACAAACAGCTGTTGTTTTTTTTGGGGGGGCAGTAATTGAATGTTTTTGATGTCTGGAAAATTAGACACTTCAAAAACCTTCCGATTGTAAAATCACATTCAAAGGGCACTGCAGCCCACGCAGAGCTCCAACCCCGTTACCTAGCAAACCCAGCGGAGCTCCAGCACCTTTGGTCAGCTGGTTTTACCTCTGTATCCGCTGTACAATGGCTGCTGGAAAAGACAAGTGTCTTGTTGCTGAAGAGCCAGCATTCTGCAGAAGGCTCCACTTATGCTTTTCAAAGATGCGCTGTTGTATAACTGTGCGTCTGTTTGCAGTCATTTTCAAATGCGAGTGTAAACGTTGAGTTGGGAAGCGTGGCTGGCAGCAGTTTTAGTTTCACCTGGTTGAGATTTACTAAAGGAATGCTATTTTATGGATTTTTTTTCCTAATTTATAATTGCATATAAGATGTTTATTTTCATCTTATAATGTATTCCTAATAGTGCATAAAAAAGGCTTCAATAGTAGTAGAGAAATATTTTAATATTTCACCTTTTCATGATTGGGTGAAAGAAAAGTCTGTGGATACAAAAAATAAGTTGGTTTAAGACTTTTGTGCATCATGGCATGTCTTCCAGGCCCCAACAAAATGTTTATAGCCAAGTCATGAAAACACCACCTAGGATACTGTTACCAAATGTTTTAGAAACAATCTACTGTTTGGGTTTTAAATGACTGGATCTAATACGACTCAGGCAGACAGAATAAACCAGCAAATCCCGAGCAGGAGCTCCGAGTGCGGCTGCCGACTGACGAGGCATCGCAGAAGCTCCCTGCGGCGCCGGAACCGGCCGGGTGAGAAATTATTTGCATTTTTCTCCCAGGCAAACTTTTTTTTATAGAATAAATTAGTCAAAAATAAATTTTTAGATTGATCTCAGAATTTGTTGAGAAAAAGTCTTGAAAATTGAAAATTTGAAGATTTTCAGTGTTAAAAGGTTTTTAACTTTTGAAACTCAGAAATTTTGTTGGGGTTTTTTTTCCCAAAAAATTTCTGAGATTAACATCAATTTCAGATTTTTTTTCTTGCATATTTTTTGACTTTTGAAACTCATTAATTGCCTTGTTTTTTCTCAAATGTTTGAGTTTTTTCCAGCAAAGATTCCACTTTTGAAACTCCTCTTTGATTTTAGAATATGAGGTTAATTTTGAGTTTTTATAGAACATTTTCGACTTTTCAAACTCAGAAATTTTCTTGTTTTTTTTCTAAAATATTCCTGCAATAAATCTAAAGATTTGAGCTTTTTTTCTAGCAAATTCTTGACTCTTCAAACTCAGAAAAGTTCAGATATTTTTGGCAAAAATTTATTCCTTCTCTTTTTTCCCCCCATCTACAATGACCTCTAATTCACCGCCATATATTTTACCTCCATTTTTTTTTGCCTCCATCTTGTCTTGAGCTGCGTTTTTATCCATGCAGACGGGATGGATCAGGACGACTCGTACCCAGATCAGTCGTGTCTGACGGTGAACCACCGGCGCAGAATGGTGGCCGGGTCTCACTGGGAGGATCTCTGCAGCAGCGCCAGCGTTTGTTCTCAGTCCAGTGATGAGGAAATTAAGTCTGTTGAACACAAGGGGGAGCTGTTCGTCCACAGTTCTGACACCAGAGACTACCAACCTTCAAGGGTCACCATCCCACCCAACTGTGGACCTTCTGCGCTAATGGGGCAGGCTGTGGATCTTGGAGGCTCTCCGTACTCAGGTACCAACAATGCATTGAACATTTACAAAAAATCTGATGTTAAACCATAAAATGTAAGGTATTTTGTCAGGATTTGATGTAAAAGACAAAAAACTTCACAAATTTGAAGTGGAAGGATATTTATCACCGTTTTCAGAATATGAATCTGCACTGCGGTTTATTTAAGAGTAATGGAAGCTGAATACAAATTAAAACCCTTTTAGACTTTTTGTTTTAGCTCCACCTTTGTGCTTGTTTTTGTTGGCCTCAATTAAATATACTGAGGTTTTTTGGTTTTAAGGTGACATATTTGAAAAAGTTCAAGTAGTTTGAATGCTTTAGCAAAGAAACTGCAGCTATTCAGTTTTCTGTTATTTATTTATGTAATTATTTTTAAATAATGGGGAATGTTTTAGTTAAAAACTACAAAATGGAACAATTTAAACTATAAAATAAATAAATAAAATATTAAAGCAAATGAAATGTTTATGAATCTCATATATGTGCTATAAGGCTACAAGAAAAAATATGTGGATTCAGTTCTGTGTAACTGATTTGTCTAATTGTTGTAAAACAAGAACTACAAAATCAAAGAATTAAAAATAATACCATTATTTTTTAAAAATAATATAATTATTTATAATAATAATAATAATAATAATTAAAAATAATACTAAACCAAATCAAATGCTTGGGAATGTGACGTGTGCAAAGACTACAGAAGGAAAAAAAGATGCAGATTTTAAATGAAAACCTGGAAGAAAATCCAAAGAACAACAATATTTTTCTTAAATTGTGCAGCAGCGCCCCCTATCAGTGTGTCAGGCTTGTACGGCTACTGGTCAGACCGCAGATCCAGCCAGCTGTCTGAGAACCAGAGGAGGCAGTCAGCAGTGAGATCTGGTTTTCAGCCTTCGTTCTGCGCTGGGGATCGGCCTCGGGAGCTGGAGTCCAGACTGGCGCTCCTGCAGTCTCAGCTCAACAGGTATCATGGATCCGTTTCAGGCTTCAGAATAATGAAAACAGTAGGGGGCACCTGGATTTGAACCGGGGACCTCTTGATCTGCAGTCAAATGCTCTACCACTGAGCTATACCCCCTGCTCCTCTGCTGTTTTACATGATGAAAAAATGGGTGTAATAGTGCTTCCATGGTGAAAAATTCAAAATGATCACTACATTTGTCATGGAAATTAATTTTAACTATAAAATCACCAATTAGATGATTGTGTTTGGTGTCAAATCATAGCCTACATGTTTTCAACCATAGAAATCATATTTTGTTTTCTTGATCTTGTGTTTACTTTTTCTGGTGAACATTTTTCAAAATGGCCACCTCTTGGAAAATAAATGTTTGCACTAAAATTGGTCATTATTGCCAGTGGTTAGCATAGCTAACCAAAACGTTAGGTTCATTAACCACTAATTTGCCAAACAAATGGCTGTGCTAACACTAAACACATTTTAAAAAATTCAAGATGTGTGACATTTTCTCAAAATGGCCACCATGGTTGTCATGGAGAATTAATTTTAGCACTAAAATCACCAATTCAATGTTTGTGTTGGGTGTTAAATCATAGTAAACATGGTTTGAACCATAGAAATCTTATATATCTTTTTCTTGATCTTCAGTTTTCTTATTCTGGTGCACATTTTTCAAGATGGCTGCCATCCTTGTAGTAGAGAACATATGTTTCCACGTAAGTTGCCTATTGTGGGCATAGTTATACAAAACTTTAGGTTCACTAACCATTGATTCACTAAACAAGAATATTAACTGCCAACACTGAAACCACTAGACGCATTAAAAAAACTTAGCATAAGCTAATGCTAAACTACAAAACACATTTTAAAAAGTTAGCAGAGGCTAATGCTAACCATTTGGACGACTATTTCTCAGTCTGTCACACATATTGATCTCCTTCTTGTTGACAACTGGTGCAACTCGCAAACAGCAAAGTTCTCAGTTTGTTTTGATATTTGATTTTTGTACACATTATTTTTAAAGTTGTATGAATAAGATGACAAAAGTCAAAAACTTATAATGGGACGTAACGTTGATCCAAGCCAACATATTATGGCAATAATTGGTTTAAGGCTCTAAACTGGAGGCCATCTTGAAAAAATGGCTGTCATTTTGAAATATGTTTTTAATTCTGAAAGCATCAGGTTTGACAAATCAAACTCTTTTGCTTGTGTGCACACTTGAAATATTTTACTGTGATATTTAAATCATATTTTCTTTGCTTGAATCCATGGTGTGACCTTACCCTTTTAACCCTTTCCAGGCTGGAGACCCGTATGACTGCAGATATTAACGTGATCCTGCAGCTCCTCCAGAGGCAGATGACCCCGGTACCTCCCGCCTACAGCGCCGTGTCGCCAGGCTCCCACCTGCCTCACCCCACGACCCTGTACGGCTCGGGAGCCCCCACTATCCACATGGCCCCCCCAATCCAGCCGGGACAGACAGACGGCACCGCCTCCATGCTGCAGGTATCAGAACTGCATTTTCATTCCTCCATATTGTGTGTTTTAGTATAAATTATGTTTAATAATGTAAACAGGTCACTTTTAATCCAGGTGACCTAGTCAGATTGGACAGAGGACAGCATGATGTTGCCACCACTGAATCTTATGGCCCGGTCCAGAGTCTGGTTCAGGCCGACCTCCAATGATAGTTTTCTAAGTTGCATCTTGAAGTTTTTGTTTCATCTAACAAGAGTTTCCACATGTTTGCTTTTTCACCCAAATGTCACCAACTATGGCTGGCATTTCCTGTTGTTTTCTTTTTGCTACATTTTTAATTTTGATTTGTGAAACACTGGAAAACACTAATTCTTATCAAATATATTTGTTCTCGTTTCTAGAGCAAATATCTTGGCACATTATAAATGAAACAAAACTAACTTACAAGTAGCTTTTCTGCAAGATATAATAGCTTTCTTGAGCCAATGATTCCTTAATATTGATTTTTAAAAAGTACTAATTCAACTTACAGATTATTTCACTCATAAAATATTTTCCCATGTTATAAATGAAACAATCTGCCAGTGAACTAGTAGTTTTTTTAATCAATATTAAGTAATTATTCACTTAAAAGAAGCTATTTCTTGCTGAAAAGTTACTTTTAAGTAAGTTTCATCTTACATCCAATTTTACTAAGATATTTGCTCTAGAAACTAGAACAAAAATACTTAAAATTTTAGAGTGAAGATTAAATAAAGTGTCTCCAATTTGCAACTATTCATTTGTGTATCTCTACTTCATTAAATCCGAATAAAATGAATTGAAGTTAGTGGTTGTAAAAGTGAATATTTTTTGCTGCTTCATACAATGTACAGAAAAACAAGGCAAAAAAAATAAATAAATAAAATAAACGTACAAAGGAAGATCACAATGTTTAAATGCTGCAGCTTTTTAAATCTATTAAACCTGCAGCATTTGAACATTTTATCTACATCTGAGTATTTATGTGTTTCCAGAGTCCAGATTCTGACTTTAAGCACAAATCTAGAGACTCCCTCTCCAGCGGCGTCCATCTCACCCTGGCGTCAGACGACACCATGTCACCAGAGGCCGACCCGCCGCGACTGCTCTCTGTTGATCTCACCTGTCCTCACTTCCTGTCCCCCAACGCCCACGAAGCCCCCGGGCTCCTCGGCGGCAGCCAGCGCTTCCCCTCGCTCCCCGAACACCTGGAGACCTCCACAGAGATGCAGGAGATCCAGAGACACGTCTCTGACCCGGTTCTGCCAGGAACCTAGAGAAAGCTGCTGCAAATGTAAAGCCATATTTTGCCCAGATGGATCTCCATCTTACCAAATATTTAAAAAAATTATCCTCCTCTCCTGGTCGGAGGCTGCTGGAAATGAGGAATGTCTGAAAAACCCACAAACTGCATCCCAGACTCAGGTTTCCATAATGGAAGGAGAGAGAGAAAAAACACGTTTGAGAAATATCTGCATTCACTTTGTATAAGAATTGCACATTTAGGCTCAATAAAGACAAAAATGTATTTTTATACTGTTCTATCTGCTGTTTGCATAAAGAACTCTGTATCTAGTTAATATAAAGGCTGTTGGAGTCAGTGTTACTGTTATCTGTGTTAAATAAATTAACTGTCTGACACTGTAAATGATGAAGGTTTTAACTTAAACCCCACATTTGTTCATGACACGAATCAGAAAAGTAATTTATGAGAAAACAAGGCTGTGAATAGAGTCAGATGTTTTCTGCAGAGGTTTTTTCTGGTCACACCTGTCAGAATATGAGTTTTAAGCTTACTCCAAAAAAATTTATAAAGTTACAAGAATAAAGTCAAGATAACAAGGTAATGTTACGAGAATAACGTATAACGAGAATAATAATGCTCTTTCACTCTAGTAGTATTTTGACTTTATTCTCAATACATTATGATTTAATTTTGGATTATTTTGAAGATAGAATAAAAGGAGTACATTTCCCCTAAAGAACTAATCAATGTTCTTATTTTCTATAAATTTTGAGTGTAAAAATTTTAAAATATATTTAAAAGTAAAAACTACCAAAAAAAAAGACTTTTGAAACTCAGAAATTTCCACGTTTTTTTTCTCTAAATTGTCTGAGATATTTTTTTGTGTATGTGCAAATTTTTGACTTTTCAAAGCCAAACTTCCCATTTTTTTTCTAGAAAAGGTCGTTTTTGGCGGAAAATGACTCCTTTGTTTTCTGTCTACGCCGTCGTAAAATTAAGACCTTTATCACTACATAAACGTACAAGGGAAGATCGCAAATAAATAAATAAATCGTTTTGGATTGTTACAGAAGTGGGCCAACAACGAAGAGACGAACACCGTCCAGCCAACTGCCGATAAGTCTGACCGTTCTAAAAAGCTAGCTAGCTAACAGGGTGACCCGTTGCACGTGACGTCACGCTTTTCAGAATTCTCCGCCATGATGGATATCAGAGCAGCCTGTGCGCTCCTGTAAAGTCTGTCAAAAAGCAGAGATGTGTGGTTTAATGTCGCTTATATTTTGTTAATTTCGCTTAAAAAATTGTCATAAAGCTCTGCGCAGTTGGCTGCACAAACAGAAAGATTAGAAACCAAACTTGTTATTTTATTGTATAACTTTTAATGAGGAACGATACGACAGCGATGGATAGCAAACCCTAAACCCAAGTCAGCCACTGCTCTCCTTATGCATTGCTATGGGCAGGCCCCAATAATAATAACATAATTGAAAGTCATCAACTTTTTTGTTTGTTTGTTTGTTTGTTTTTGCAGGAAATATATTATTTATCATAGATCCAAAACTTAAAAAGGACTTTGCACATTTGCTGTATTAAAATTAAGGCATGCAGCTTTAAAATACTTTTGGGCTTTGTTGAACTAATTTATTCCCAGTTATAACCCAAAATAATATAAAGTTGTTATATTTCGCCAAGTTTAATAAATTACATACAAGCTCATTTGGATAAAGCAAAGTCGTCTTTTCAGTAAAATATCTGGATCAACATGGTTGTACTCATAAACGTTTAGTTGTAAAAAGATATTTATACTTAATATTTTTATGAATCCTACTGATTAAAAATACACATTTTAATAAATTGGAGTCGGGGGCTACCAAAAAACAAAACAACATTTTAAGAGCCAGAAATGGCCCTCAGGCCACACTTTGATCACATCTGGCATAAAATATGAGGTTAAATAGTCCTTCCGCAACAAAATTTAATTTGTTTTAGAATTAATTTATTAGATACATAAAAAGGTAAACAAAATAGGTAAATAAAACTAAAAGTTGGTTTTTAAGTCATGGGGAGGTTACAATTTATTAGAGCAAATTCAATATTAAACTTTATGAAAAAAACACTACAACATGAACACTTTGCTTACCAACATCTTAAGTTTGATATATTTATATTTATGTACATTTTGTCTTGCAATGGCATGCTACAAGGACAGGACTGAAGACGACAAAATAAGAGAGAAGCAGAAAGCTGTGTCAACTCATTTCAAACGTCACTCTAACTGAAGTAAAAATGCAACGTTTCAAAGAATGAACGCTCAACAAATAAGAAGAGAATATTTAGGGAGCCACCGTTGCTCTGATAGACTTTAAATGTCAGCTGCAGAACAGAGGAACATCTTAAACTCCTCCCACATTAGGTAAACGAGACTAGTATATATCGTACAGATGCTTTATTCACCAATTACATGGTATGCATCCACAAGGCTACGAGTTAATCCTACACATTTTCACTGCAAAAACAAAATCTTACCAAGGATTTTTGTTGTAGTTTTTTGTGAAAATATCTTCATTAAAATTAACTTTACAACAAGATAGGAATTTGTTTTAAGTCAATAATTTGTTAATATTGATTTTAAAAAAGTACTGGTCTAATTGTTTAATATTTTTCCCATATTACAAATGAAAGAATCTGTCACTTGAACTAGTAATTTTTTATTCATATTAAGGAATTGTCGACTTAAAACATGCTCATAACTTTCTGAAAAGTTAGTTTTGCCTTTTTTAAAGTGTGCTAAGATATTTGCACAAAAAATAAATCAAAAATACTTGGTAATGTCATGTTTTTGCAATGTTCTGCCACCTACAGCAGCTTGATTCAACCTCAAACTAAAAAAAAAAACAGATGAAATGCATGAGATCTAAACTGCTCCAAATTGTCTCACAGCTGGCTGAGAAGCATTTTAAAAAACCCTCAAGGAAACATCAACACTTCCTACAGCTGCTGAGCAAAAATAAATAAGAGCTTACACATGTTATTAGAAGAGCAGATAAATGTAAACCAACTTCAGAGAAAGTTCACTCCTCGTCCTGAAAGCTGGAGGACGAGAGCTACTGAAAAGTCCAAATGTGAAACGCGGGGCGTTCAATTTCTACGGCCTTAGACACGCAGGATCTCCAGGCAGTTGTTGTAGCAGATGGCGATCCAGTCCGGCTGCGTGGACGCCCACTGGACGTTGTTGATCTCGCCTTCGGCGGTGTAGGCCAGGATGGGGTCTTCAATGGCGCGCGGCATCTGCTGGATGTCCCAGATCAGAGCCTGGTGGTCGTCGGCTGACAAGAGGAAGGAAAAACATCAGGATATTTAAATTAAACGTGATCTGTCATGCTTCATTTAAAAGGTTAGGATTGGTTTATGGGCGATACAAAACATATTTTGCACAAAATCATTCTTGGATAATGAGATTTTAGTTTGCACAGTTCAGAATGAGTTGTTTTAGGGCGTCTTGTCACTTTAAATCCAAATGAGCTGCTTCTGGCCACGGCCCCCAAGTTCAACATTTACACTTGCACGTGAAAATGGCTGAAAACAAATGCACAATCATATAACCGTACATCTTTGAAAAGCAGAAGTGGAGCCTCCTGCACAACCAACAAAATTCAGCCAGTGGTTTCTGGAGGGTAAGTCAACAACAAAACATGTGTCTTTTCCAGCAGCCATTATGAAGCACATAGAGCTGACCAAACATGGTAGAGCACTGTCTGGGTTGCTACGTAACGGATGGGACTTCACTCGGGTTGCCAGGTGACAGGCAGTACCTGCTGATTTGTGACTCTACATTCAGAGCTTTTCAAACAACGGCTTGGTGGGTTGTTTTTAAGCGCTTAAGCTGTTTTTAGTAGCAGTAGAAACCCAAATGGAAGCATAAAAATGTGCAAACCTTGAACTATGGACAATAGATCCTCTTTAACAATGGAATATTCAGACTTTGTGCTGTAAAAAAAGTACTTCCCTTTTAGCTTTTTCCTCTGTTTTTCAAATTAAATGTTTCAAATAACCCCCAAAAATCTTAATATTTGTCAAACATAATCTAAGTAAATAGAAAATACAGTTTAAACAATTTTACTGCTGACTAAACATGCTGGAGCTCAGCTTAGGTTGCTAGGTAACGGGTGGAACTCTCCCGGGGTTACTAGGTAACGGTGCAGTGCCTGCTGATTTGTTAAGTTACATTCCAAAGTTTATTTGGAAATTATATAAATTTCTCCTCTGGTTAACTAACAAAGGTCTTCTTCTTTCTTTTTCTTTTGCCAATAAACAACTGTGTGTGTTTTTTTTAAGTGCTTGGGTTGTATTTAGAAGACGTATAGACCCAAGTGAGAGTACAAAAACCGTGCAAAATGTGAATTTTGTGTGGTACATTTACCCAACAACATTTAACTTCCAAACTCACCTGCAGTGCAGATGTGACACGAGGAGTGAGGCGCCCAGGCGATGCCGTTGACGCAGGCGCGATGGTTGTTGAGCCGAGCCACGGGAGTACACGGCACGCGAACGTCCAGGATCACAACCTGGAGAACAGAAACATGAATTAAAAAGCTTTTTATTTACTGCAGCTTTTCATAGACACTGAACAATCTCCTCACGAAGGTAAACTTCTAAGAGGAAGCAACAGAAACGTAAATCAATGTGCAGTTTCTTCTATGACTATATAAGCTGAAATGATTACTAAATATTCGTCAACTAATTTAGTAACAGACTAGCTGGAGTAAACGGGCCCTAAAAACATTAGAGTCAGATGTTCCCAGAGCCATAATTATGGCAAAGCAGTGTAAAAAATAAACATTTTGCATTTAGGATTAAAAAAAAACCTTTGTACATTTGTTATACTCCACATGTAGAATAGTTTTAACTTCAAATTCTGGAAAACACCTATAAAGTATCGTTGGCTATCCAAAACTTAATTGATAGATTAGAACTGCACTGTATTGATGTTAAGTCAAGCAGGAAGGTTTGGGCTTATTGTATATTGATAGAAAAATAAAACAAGTTGCTATATATTACTGAAAAGATAGTTGCAAGTTAGTTTTGTCCTATTTAAAGTGTATTGCAATATTTGCACTAGAACAGGGTTCCCCAAGGTGGGTCCTGGAGGGCCGGCATCCTGCATGTTTTAGTTCTCTCCCTGGTTTAACAGACCTGGATCAAATGACGGCTCGTTAGAGGCCCAAGAAGAACATTGACCTGCTGAGAAGGTTGTTGGTGCCACCAGGTAGAGAACTAAAACATGCAGGATGCCGGCCCTCAAGGACCGACTTTGGGCACCCCTGCACTAGAAACTAATAGGATTGGGCTTTTATTGTGATAAATAAGAATTTTAATTTATTGTTGTCACAATAAATTGCAATTAATGAAGTTTAAAGGCCCTCGAAACTGTCCTTTCTATCAGGTTTGATAGTTTTACTAACTTCTCCACTATTTGTTCAATAAATACCAAAAAATTTGAAAATAAAGGTTGCAATGTGCAGTTTCACAATACAAATCACACTTTTTTATGTTTCTCAAAAAACATTAATTGTGTTTGTGGGGCTATAATTGGTTTGACAATTATAGCCCGACTTTGAAGCTCTACGACTACGTCATTGGAAAGAGTCTAAATGAATCCCTGTTGCCTTGGAACAGTGGCAGCAGTACCATAACCTAAAAACAAGTAATAATTCTGTCTGTAAAATATTGTAATAGAACTTTAGGTGCATAGAAAAGCTATTTACATGAAGTGACATTAGTGATAAAAATGCAACCCGACCTCCATGCCGTCCATGGCCATGGTGGCCAGGTAGTTGGGGTCCTGTTTGTTCCAGCAGAGGCGGAGCAGCGGGTGGTGCTGGGGGTCTTCGTAGATGATGGTGCTGTGCTCTAGATGTCGGAGGTCAAACATGCGGACAGATCCGTCGGCGCCCACCGAGGCGAACATGTCTCTGCCTCCGCCCGCGCGGCTGAACGCGATGTCGTAAACCTGAAAACACACCACAGCGTTCCTCAACACTTACATAGAAATTCATACTCTGACTTTAAATCCTGATTCTAATAATATGTTTTAAGTGATAACTTTTTGTTAAATGTTCGTTGTAATTTAGTCTGCCTTTAATATATTACATTTTGAGACAGAAAATTACAGGGATTTTTTACAATTAATCAATTACTAAATTAGTTAATGTGACGATTAGTTCAATAATCGATGAATCAGCCCTTTATCTATATTATTGTGTTGAAACACAAACTACACTTTGAAGCTCTACGTCATTGGAAAGAGTCTAAGTGAATCCCTATCCCCTTGGAAAACAGAATAAAAATTTAACCTGAAGCATATTGATAAAAACAACTTTAACGATCAACAACAAAAAACTAAATTTGGGTCATATTACAAAATAAAATCCAGACCTCTTTGTCGTGAGCGATCAGCTGAGTCTTCACGTGTCCAGAAACCAGGTTGACTCGTCCCAACACCTGACCGGTCTCCAAGCCCCAGATGGTGCAGGTGGTGTCGATGCTGGATGTTCCTGAAACACACAAAAGAAATCATTTAAAGCCAATAGAAGACAAATTGAACTAAAGGAGTTTTCTATATTTTATTTCCTACCAAGCAGATTGGGATCAACTTCGTTCCAGTCGAAGGAGGTGAGCGGAGCGCAGAAGTCGGAGTTCTTGTTGTTGTTCAGCAGACATTCGAGGCGTGTTTCTGTGTCACTGACCTGCAGCACAATCCAGTACGATTTAAATCAGGGGTGTCCAGACTTTTGCCACAACTGACTGGTCTCAGACAGAAATTGCTAAAAAAATTTCTGACATTGATCTAAAAATTTTTCCGTTTTTTTTTACTTTTCAAACTCAGAAATTTCAATGTTTTTTTCTTGAAAATTTCAGAAATTAACCTAGAAATTTGTAATATTTCTCTATCAGACCTTTTGATTTTACAAACTCAGAAATTTTCAAGTTTTTTCTCTAACACGTACGAGATAACTCTCAATATTTAAAATGTTTTAGTAGCCATTTTTTTGATTTTTCAAAGTTTCTCACATTTTTTCCAACAAACTTTTGACTTTTGAATGTAAGAGATTGCCAAGTTTCTTTTCTAGAAAATTTCTGAACTTGACCTCACATTCTAACATTTTTCTCTAGCACATTTTTTGACTTTTCAAACTCAGAAATGTCCTTGTTTTTTCTCAAAAATGTATGAGATAAACCTCAATATTTGGAATTATTTTCTAGAAAATTTTTAACTTTTCATACTCGGAAATTTCCAAGCTACTTTCTAGAAATTTTCTGAAATGCACCTCAAAATTTCTGACGTTTTTTAACAAAATTTACTCCTCCTTTTGTATATAATTTTCTTTTGTGAATTTAAAGTATATTTGAATTTGAGTGTAAAAGGGCACTAAAATGCCGTTGTAATTGAAAAATGCAGGTAGTAAAGTCTGTAAAGACAAACATTTCTCCAAATTTATTTATTGCTGGAAAATATCCACACTCCTCTGATTTGTAGGGACTTTAAAATGGTTCTTCTTACCCTCCATATGCGCAGATAGTCCCCGCTGGTGGCCAGCAGGTCTGGGTAAACTCCTTTGGTGTCTGGGATCCACATGATCTTGGTAGTGGGGTAAGGATGATCAAAGGTGTTCCTGCAGACAAACTCTGAGCTCTCTTCTTCCAAACCAACCAGTTGGACCTGAAATAAACACAGATAAGCTGGTAAAGACTGCAAAACCCTAAGGAACACGACAATTGGACAAAACATCACCTATAAATTTGTTATTGAAGACAATAGCACAATCAGAAGTGATGTTTTGAGCCTCGGTGCGCAGGGAGGTTAGCATTAATCTGAAGCTAGCTGCTAATGAAAACACGCTGCGCACCTTGTTGTTGTATTCCTCCACAAAGCTCCCCAGAGCTAGGCGAAAGCGTTTGTCCGGGCGGACGCTCCAGTTCATGGCATACACCGTCCATGGCGCCTCGTATTTGTAGATTTCTTTTCTTTTCCCGTGAAGAGACATCCTCTTCCGAGCTGCGGCTCTTGTATAGGCAGCTAACCTGCTAACTGTCGGCGAAGTTAACCTTTGAATAAAATACAACTAATTAGTTTCACTTAGGAGAATAAATACAAGGATGTCGATCAAAAACGACTGATCGATGTAGATAACCTCAATGAAGACGCGATTTTTCACCACTTCTGCTAACAAAGGGTAGCATTTTTCGTTGGGGCCATCAAATCGTCAAGTTTTGAGGAACGCGATCAACTTCCGGTGATTATTTTCGAAATAAAATCAATAATGCGTTTAAATTCGGCATTCCTGAAGTTTCCTCCATTTTACCGAAGAAAAACTCCAACTGAAGGACTAGAATAGAATAGAATAGAATAGAATTCAACTTTACTGTCATTGCACTGTCACAAGTACAAGCAACGAAATGTATACCCCCAAATCACATAAATATGTCTTATGTGTTTTACGTTGTCTTAGAACATGTAATTGTGTTGATAAAAGGCGTCATTATCATGGCAGTTACGTTACTGTCTTATTATTTTTTTGAAAAGTATTTAGTTATTTTTTTTTTATGTACGTATTTTTATAAGTCTTGAAGGTCTTGTACCGGAAGTATACGTTGTTTAGTCCAACTTCACAAACAGTTATAGTTTCTTATTGCGACCACAAGAGGGCGACTGTTCACTGTTCCTGGCAGCATTACCTTATTTAGGAGTTTTATTTATAACGATATGCGGGTGTGGACAATGAGTGGAAGCATGATCTGTTTAAAATGTGTTCTCTTTCTATAATTCTGTAAAATATTGTTAATTACATCACAAATTATCGCTTGTACTGTAATCAAATCAATTTTAAAATATGCATTGGAAATCTCTGGTTGCCACAGAGGAGCTTTAAATGTTACATGTTTGAAGTTAGAAGTATAAATGAAAAACTACATTGATTTAGAAAATGGTTTACACTGAAAGAAAATCTCTGTTTCTTTGTAATTGCCAGTAATAATAAACATGGTGTAAATAATTTGAATATTGTTTTTTAATATCTTAATTTTTATTATTATTATTATTTTTTACTAAAGACAGACCGTGATTCAGTTATGAAATTAGTTAGAAATTATTACTTTTATTAATTGATTTTTTTAAATTAATGCTGCTATTCCCCAAACAACTCTTTAAAATTGAGTAAAAATGTGTTTTTGAACAATCATTGCTTTTTCATCACTGCTGCTTTGTTTAAAATACAACCAAATATAATATTATTAACGACTGGTTTTCAAGTGTTACAATACAAATACAGCTAAATAGTGAAAGATCCATTTTCCTAAAAGTGTTTTGTTTCACGAAAAAATATTAGGATAATAATAACTATATATTCATTATTACAAAATATTTTGTAATGTAACGTAATCCTCCAAGTCAAACATGCACAAAAAATTTACATTTTTACAACTCTAAGTTTTAGAGTGTTACTGATAAATACTAACATTTCCATTTCTTAATTGCTTAACATCATTTTAAAAAATTCAAACTCAAAATTGGAAATAACGTTTGCAGTTTTGGACACCCGTATGTTAGCATCACTAGTCCATAAGGGGTTAGAAATGTTTTATTTTGAAAGGGCTTTTCCTGCGAGGACAGGAAGTACCCCGCTTTAGGTTTAACATCACGTCAAGGACAGTTCCGATTTCTTATTCATAACCAGCTTTACCTTTATTGACACTGCTAGAAACCAGGTAAGATACTTGTTCACACATTTAGCCTTAACAGGGTCGTTTTTCCCTGCCGTGTTAAGGAGAAAATGGACAGATTTCCTCTCAGGTCTTCGGTTGTTTGAGAGTTAGTTAGCCCCTGTTAGCATGCTAATGGTAAACGTGCTAACAGCGAGTGAGAATTAGTGAGTGTGAGTTGGGGGATGGGATTGGTTGACTGCGTCTTAGGGGTTTTAATCCACGTCATTAGCCAGTTGCAAATTTCTAACTAGAACTCCGGTACAATTTCAAAAAGTTTGACAGCTAATAGATTTAGCTTGTAATCAAGCTTGTAAACACGCTAAATGCAACAGCACTTGTTCAGGTGTAGCCACAAACTGTTACACCAACTGGAAGTTTGTCCGAATAAGTCGCCTCTTAAACGGTTAAATATGTACTTTTTTTATTCGCGTTAATTTAAAAGTTTAATTTATAAAAAAAATCAGTGTGGTGACAAAACATACCAGCAGTTTTTCTTCGTTATTGTCTACTTAGCTTCAGTTGTCAGGGATGTTTTCCACTTGGGGTTTGTTATGTAGACGTTCGTCAATTAATCGAGAAAGTATTTATTCAGTTTATGTCAGCAACAAAGCAATTATCTACATTATGATAGCATTTAATAACAGAATAGCATTACATTAGATCGGTTTGATAAAGGAAAACAATAAAAGATATAAATTAAATTAATGATGTTTTAGTTGTTGTTCATCAAAGGCAAATCTAAGCAAATTAGGTTTTAGCCTTCATTTTAAAGGAAATAAGTGTTAGGCATTTTTGCCACTCTGGAAGTTTTTCAGATTAGTGGAGCATAAAACTCACTCCTGCTTCTCCATGTTTGGTTTTGATTCTTTAGAAAACGTGAACAGCCACTATAATCTGGTTTCATAGTTCTACACATTCATAAGATAAAACTTATTTAATTGTAGCATTCATTATTATTTGATTGGAGTTGACAGAGTAATATTTATTCACTCTACCTCACACAATTTCTTCAAATCTTTTAGATTGTGAGAAAATCTTTTTTTTCTACAACTTTATTCAGATTTTCTTATATCTGATCTCTGAATGTTTCTTTTTCTCTCATACATTACTTCCTTTTTCATTTGGGTTTAATTTAAATTCGCTGTGTCTTAATATTTTTGAAATAAAACAGTTACGTTTGAGGAAAATAAACCCTAGAACATGATGTTGTAATGATTGGTACATTTCACCAGCAGCAGGCAGCTTTTGTAACTTTTTCCACTTCACATTTAAGCAGTGCAGGATTTCTCACACTGACTTGGATGATTCTTTTGTAAATGATGCACCTTGTTTTGTTTTCAAAGCCAAAGTAGTAGTTTTTCTGTTCTCTGATGGATAAAAAGCTTTTGTTTTGGAATGGGTTTGTAATTTTCTGCAACGTTTTGTGAAACTTTATTTGGTGTTTTTACCCATATTTAATTCAGACTGCAGCATGCGAAGTGCATTTTTCCTCCTGGTTCCCACACTGTTGCTCCTCCTGGCCCTTCCTGCCGCCAGAGGACGTTACAACGACGACTTTGACGACGGCGAGGACCTGGCAGACTTTGATGACAATGACTTCGCAGAGTTTGAGGACATGAATGATGATTTAACAGCGGAGGCGGAGACGGCCCCGCCGCCACGCGTCTCATCACCTTCCTCACAGACTGAAGACGACGAAGATGAAGCCACCGTGGAGCTGGAGGATGGTCAGGATGGTTTCGAGGACTCCGACACACAAGTACATTACCTTACCATTTATTTAAAGGGCATTTTTATCACTGATACTATAATTGAATGTAATTTCTTCCAAGGACGAAGATATGTACAGCAAATATGACAAGGACGAGTTTGAGGGGATGGAGAAGACGGGCCACTCCATGAAGGACCCGCTCATAATCCACACGGTAAAACAAGTTTAAAGCTTCTGGGAGTTAATTCAGCTGTAATTTATGATACCAAGAGCTTACATTTTAGTTTAAATAATCCTGGGATGTGATTTAGATACATTTCTGACGGTCAGATGTTGATCTGCAGTGTGATTTATCCGTCTGCATGTTATGTCTCTGCAGGTTCCTGCACACCTGCAGAACAGCTGGGAGAGTTACTACATGGAGATCCTGATGGTGACGGGTTTACTGTGCTACATCATGAACTACATCATAGGCAAGAACAAGAACAGCCGGCTCGCCCAGGCCTGGTTTAACTCCCACAGAGAACTTCTGGAGAGCAACTTTGCACTTGTGGGTGAGTCTGTCTGTCTTTTCTTTGAATTATTAAACTTCCTGCAGGATCTATTGGTGCACAATGTGTTGCAAAAGTATTCCTCCCCATTAAAATAGTCCATTTATTGTTTTGTTTTATTAATTTTATATAACAGAAAGGACTGCATAGCTCTGATGTGCAAGGAAAATTATACATGAGTTTTCCAAATTTACAAGGACCGCAACTAACAATTATTTTAGGTATCTATTAATCTATTGATTATTTTGACAATTGAATGAAAAATTGGTACGTTCTCACAAATATTGTTTTAAAAAACTAATAAATATTAGATTAAATAAAGTAAATATTTAAAAAATAAATTTTTGCTTTGTTTATTTTTTTATTTATTTCAAGATTTGTTTTAATTTTTAATTATTATTTATTCATTTCATAATGGTGTTTTGTGACACTTATTTTGTAAATTTGTAAAATTTGATTTAATTATTGCTCCAGATATGTTGTTCTTTTAGCAAATAGTATTTTTTTTTGTCTGTTCACTCAAATTAACGATTAATCAATTGCCAAATTTTTTTTTTACCAACATATTTTTATTGAGTTTTTACACTTTGGAAATACAAGCATGTAGTTATTTGAACAGGTTCTCTTTGTAGTCATTACATGACAGTAATTATTTTACTCAACCCAGAGAAATAAAATGCAACAACAACAAAAAAATAATAATAATAAAAAAAATAATAATAATAGTAAAAAACAAAACAAAGAACACAGCTTCTCAAAAACTGGGGTATTCGCACAGGTTACAAATTGGTCAGATATAATTATACACATCTATACAACATGGCACACCACAGGTTCTGGCAAATCAGAACTCAAACAAACCCTCTGTCAAGTCTAAGTCCTTAATAAAATTAATGAAAGGCCCCCAAATCCTCTCAAAAAGATACCCTTTGGATTTCCTAATATATGTTATTCTTTCTAGCGGCAAATTAGACGACAACTGTTTTAACCACTGTGTGACACTAGGTCTATTCATATTTTTCCAAGTCAAAGGAATAAATTTTTTTGCGGCCAATGAGCTTATATCTATGAAAGTGCGTTCTGGTTTACTAAAGTTATGTTCCCCAGGGAATAAAGCTAGCAGGAACAATTTAGGATCCAGTGGAACTTGCTTTAAGATAATTTTTTCAATTATATCTTTCACCTCTGTCCAAAATGCTTTGATTTGTCTGCATTCCCACATGCAGTGTATTAGAGTCCCTTTAGAATTACATTTTACACAAAGATCTGGGATGTTATTATTGTATTTATTTAAATGCACAGGTGTAACATAGATACGCATTAGCCATTTAAATTGTAGAATTCTAAGACGACTGTTTATGGACATTGTGTGAATTTTAATGCAAGCCTTTTCCCAATCCTGTTCACTGATATTTGATGATAGGTCCAAATTCCAGTTTATAAGCTTATTATTTGAGTCCTCTAATGAGTTAGAGATCAATTGCCAAATTAGTTTACCATTATTTCAGTAATTGATTAATCAGAAATAATCCAATTAATTGTTTCAGCTCAAAAATCTGTTGATGCTCATTTTTAAAATATTTATTTAACTTCATTTGGAAGAAATCCTCAGTTCACAATAGTTTGCCTTGGCATGTTTTACAAACCTTTTCTTAATTGAAGAGTGGCAAGAAATCTTTTTTTAAACAAAGTTAGGATAAATTTGTTTTGCTATGATTCATACAGGGAACACAGCAAACATGTGGAAAGTGCGTTCCCTTTTCTCCTGGATAACAAATTAGCCACCTAACTTCAGTGTGATCATTTAGACCAAATCATATTCATGCGATAGAATGGCCCAGTCAAAGTCTAGGTCAAATTCAATTTGATAAAATGAATCCAATAGAATCTGTTGCCAAATTGGAAAATGTAATTTTTCTTCCACTTCACAGTTATGTGCTGTTTTTCTGTTGGTCAGTCACATAAAATGTGTCCCCCATTCGATAGATTTAGTGTTTTCTTGGCGTTGATCTGTACTCTAGGCGATGACGGCACCAGTAAAGAACCTGTGAGCACTGGGAAGCTGAATCAGGAAAACGAACACATCTATAATCTGTGGTGCTCTGGCCGTGTGTGCTGTGAAGGAATGCTGATTCAACTCAAGGTATTTGCTTACAGCCATTTAAATCCTCCACTGTCTGTGTTTTCTGAACCTGCTGCTGGTTGTTTTAGTTCCTGAAGAGGCAGGACCTCCTGAACACGGTGACCAGGATGATGAGGCCCGCCTCTGACCAAGTGGTAAGCTTTTCTGCAGCAGCAGATGTAGAAACGTTTTCGCTTCCTCTGAGCAGAGCTTTAGCTTTGCTGTCCGGGTTTTTCTCTGCAGCAAGTCAAAGTGACGCTTAACGACGAAGACATGGACACTTTCGTCTTTGCTGTGGGCTCTAAGAGAGCCATGGCTCGGCTGCAGAAGGAGATGCAGGACTTGGTGAATAATTTTGTGATTACTTTTTTTTTCTGTTGACTCATTTTTGTTGTGTAAAGTGACAATTTTTTTTTTCATTTGTTTTAATAGAGCGAGTTCTGCAGCGACAAGCCGAAGTCGGGGGCAAAATATGGGCTTCCAGACTCCATGGCAATTCTCAGTGAGATGGGGGAAGTAACGGATGGTGTGATGGATAACAAGGTGATTCTTCTAATTAATACTAGGGATGGAAACAATCAATTTAGGATTAATTGTAGATTAATAGACTAAGATTAGTTCCTCTCGATTAACTAATATCTGCTTAGAATTTCTTTTAGTTTTATAGTTTAGCCTCTGTCCAGCAGGGGGCGCCTCTGGTGATCCTTAAGAAGAGTCAAGTTGATACAGAAATAAATATGGCAGAGGCATGCCAGAACGGGAAAGAGGAATGGTCCCAACTACAGCAGCTTATTAGGGCTGTTGTTACAACTTTTGGGCTGTTGTTACAACTTTTGGGCTGTTGTTACAACTTTTGGCGCTCAGAGAATTTCCTAGTTTTTCTACTAAAAACATTAACATTGATCCCAAAATGTTTGAGCTTTGTGGCAGAAATTTACTCCATTTTTCTTTTCTTTTTTTTTCTATCTAGAGTGGCCCTAATACACCAGTGTATCAAACAGAATCTGCTGTTGGATGTAACATGCACTTTGTTCTGTTCTGTTTTAAAATATAAACTCTTACAAATTGCTTAAGTTTCACCTTAATCTCGCTCTTGAATCAGCTTCAAGTTCTCATTCAAAAATTTACTGATGTGATGACAGGAAAACAGAAACATTGTAAATGATGGAGGGGGAAACATAATGCCAATAAAAAGGTTGATTTTGATGTCTGTCATGAGTTAATGCATTTCCTGAAGCGAATATTTAACATTCCTATAAGAAAAACAACAGACAGAACTAAAATATGAACATCTGGAGAATTATTTGCTTCATCTTTTATTTTTCTATTCAACAAGCCAAGATGCTCCTGTTGTGTTATATTTTATAAAAATATCTAATTATGTTAGAAACTTGTTTATTTTCTGTTAAGACACAAAATAATCTTAAAACTTTATTTATTTTTTTTATACTTCAGCTTATTATGAAAAATGTTACCCTTTATGTTATGTAAATATGCTTGACCATCTGGATACAAGAGAAAACTCCAGTTTTTAAGAAAATATCCGCTTATCAATTAATTATTAGTCAGTTGATTGGATCATTCAACTTTCGATTGACTCATTAATCGATAACTTGCCTCCCTAAAGTTTAAACTCAAGTTCTGCTTTTGGGCTCGTCCCGTTTCAGATGGTTCACTACATCACCAACCATGCTGACAAGATCGAGTCGATCCATTTCTCGGATCAGTTTTCTGGTCCAAAAATTATGCAAGAGTGAGTATTTAATTATCGTTTGTTTCAGGAACAGAACCTCTTTTTGATGTCGTGGTGCTGAATGTTTTTGTTTGTTGGTTTTCAGGGAGGGTCAGCCATTAAAGCTGCCTGAGACCAAGAAGACTCTACTGTTTACATTTAATGGTGAGGAATTTTTCCACTGTGTTGTCACTTAAACACTACATTTTATTTGACTTGATTTGATTATGAGTTTAATATTTCATACCAGACTTGATCTCCAATTTGTACCCATTTTTTCTTGTTTTCTCTTTTAAAAAACACAAATGACAGAAAATATTTTCAAAAAGTGTCTTTTATTTTAATCATCCCTTTTGTGAGTTTTAGGGCCAGGCTATGAAAACTTAGCTTAATTACAAGGATATAGTCACAATATTAGCAGAATAAAGATGCAATTTTACCAGAAGCACGTCTCAAGTTTGTGAAGAAATATTGTTTTAATAAAAAAAATGTTTTAAAATATTTTTTTTTTTTTTGTTTTCATGTTGGAGTCTATCAAATTACTAGTTAATTCTTCTAATTTTACAACTTTGTTCTGGTAATATTATGACTTTACTCTAGCATTTTTTTAACCTTATTGTTCTGACTTTATTCTTGTAAAAAAAAAAAAAAAAAAAATCTTAGCCTGACCGTTACATTTTATCTGACCTCAAATTCAACATAAATAGAAGCTGTAAAACAAATGAAGCTTGTCAAACAGGTTGGCTGACTTGGGCGTTCTGACATCACTTGTAACTATGGAAACCCAGTGAGAGCATTAGTGGATGAAAAAAATCCAGATTTTCCAAATTCCAAAAATTCAATGAATCGCTAAAATCGATCTGTGTGCCAGTCGTCCTACACGCTTAAAGTTATCCTGAGTTTTTCTGGATATTTCGCTCTGCAGTGCCTGGCTACGGCAGCACGTCTCCCAAAGACATGGACTCTCTGCTTCCGCTCATGAACATGGTGATCTACAGCATCGATAAGGTCAAGAAGCTCCGACTGAACAGAGAGGTGAGGGAAACGCTCTAGTAACTATTAGTACTAAAGTATTCATAAAAGAAAACACAATTATTCCAGCTTTTAAAAGGTCTTTTCTCTTATTGATGCTCCGAAAATGGAGCTGAATTAAAATATTTTACAAAATATTGGCACTAATTATTGTTTATTTTAAGCACCTTTGGGTTTCCATATTGACCGGATTTTGAAAGTCAGAACTATAAAATTAGATTGTAAAACTTTTTTCCGACTCCTCCTGCCATTTCATGCAATCAAAATCTGATCGGTTTGTATTTCATCTTCCCCCAATATTTTCCTAATTTTTATGAATTGCCAAAATTGTCAGTTTTTTTCATCAGAGTTTGACATCCTGTGCGGGTTTAAAGTTTTTTGTCTCGTTCTCTTTTAGAGGAAAAAAATAAACGGAAAGTTTTTATTGCAAAATTAACACGTTTTCCATCAATCTGGAAATTATATTTGTTTTCAGCCTGATGAACCGAAGTGTCTCAAGGTTTAAGGGATTAAAAGAAAAACCCCACAAATTTTAAGCTTTGTAAATGTATTACGTATATTTGTTTCTTCATTAAACTGTAATGGGGACATATTATGCTAAATTCACATTTTGCACATCTTGCTGATTTCTACTGTTAATAAAAGCGACCCGAGTGTTAAAAAAAAAAAAAAATTTTTTTGGCAAAAAGTTGTTTTTTGTTGACTGGCAAATGAGCTTTTTCAAAAAACTTACAAATGTAACGTCACAAATCAGCAGACACTCCTCGTTACTTAGCAACCCCAGTGGAGTTTTGCTTGTCACCTAGCAACCCAAGCAGAGCTCCAGGACATTTGGTCAGCTGGTTTTACCACTTTATGCTCTGCACAATGGCTGCTGGAAAAAAACAATTCTTTGTTGTTGACCTACCATCCAGAGACCACTTGCTAAATGCTTGTTGGTTGTGCAGGAGCCTCCACGTCTGCTTTTCAAAGTTGTATGGTTGTATAATTGCGCATCTTTTTCCAGCCATTTTTATGTGCACATGTAAATATTGAGCTGGGGGGTGCGGCCAGCAGCAGATTATTTGGATTTAAAGTGACAGAGGCCCTAAAAGAAGCTCATTCTCAACTGACCAGAATAAATTTTCATTATCTAATATATATATATATTTTTGCAAAAAGTCATTAATTTGTTTGTATAGACCATAGGCCTATCTTAATCTGTTCCAGGAAACATAATAATTCGCATTTACAAACACAAAACATTCTAAAAATGATAAAGCCACAGCCAAAATTATTCTTTAATTATATATTTTAGGAGGTACGTTGTTTTAAAATCCTCCTTGTGTGTTTAGGGAAAGCAGAAAGCGGACAGAAATCGGGCTCGCGTTGAGGAGAACTTCCTGAAACAGACGCACGCTCAGCGCCAGGAAGCAGCCCAGACCCGCAGAGAGGAGAAGAAAAGAGCCGAGAAGGAGAGGATCATGAACGAAGAGGATCCTGAGAGGCAACGCCGTCTGGAGGTCTGAAACCTGCCGCAACTTCTACTTTAAAAAAAAACCACACAAATGTTTGTTTCAGTTTTGGACTTTATATATTCTTTCGTCTCCTCCCGCTTCTTTATGCAGGAAGCAGCGCAGCGGCGCGAGCAGAAGAAGATTGAGAAGAAGCAGATGAAGATGAAGCAGATCAAAGTGAAAGCCATGTGAAAGAGAAAAAGCATTCAAGCACATGGAGAATCAGTGCTTTGCTCAGCTTTTCTTCCTGCTACTGCCATTCAACTTCCACAATTTCAGCCAGAAATCTTCCATCAAACTCTTTAATTGTCAGGTTTTGGTGTTTGTTTCACTTGTTGCTCCATTTGACGAGATTAAAACACAAAAAACGGAGCAAAATCCGTGAAATGAGTCTCTAGTCGGCATCAAGTTTGTTTGTTTTAAACAGTTCTCAAATGTTTGTCTGAAAAAAGCCTAATGATTGTTTTTAAACATGTTGCTGGTGAGCAGGACACTACTAGGCCGTATTGAGCCACATTTTTAAAGGACTGAAAGCATTGCTGTTATTTCATTGGTAATATATTAGCATTATTGTAACCTTTAAACGATAATGTCCAGGAAATGTTTAATATATTTGAAATAAGTTTCTGTCAGGCTGTTTCTAATTGTTATCTGAGCAAACAATAAATGCACTGAAATCTTTAAAGAAAATCCCTTTTGTCATATTGCAATTGTTTCCTTTATAAAAAATATCAAAATGAGTACATTTATATCAGGTGTTTTTTTTTATTATTATTATTATTATTATTATTATTATTATTATTATTATTTTACATCAAATCCATCTGGAATTTTTGCCACAAAAAAGCTGAAGTTTATGCTAAACAAGCAATTGGCATGTAGATTGTAGATTTTTTTTATTACTTTTCTTACATTTCTGAATATGGGTGTTAAGTAAATTTCCTTATTTAAGATACTATAAACTGATTCACAACAAAGCAAATAATGAATTATAAAAATAGCTCTGTTGTATTTATTCTACATGAACTGTTGTGTAGCGAATTCTAAAGCTTTTTTTATATGTAGCTGGATAAATGTATTCAAAGTAAAGTTATCAATGTTTCTAAATGGAATTATGCTATTGAGGTAAATGATTACTTAATTATATACTTAAACGGATCCATGAAATTTGTCATTGTTTATTAAAAGATAATTACCAAAATTCACTTAAAATATAAATTTTTTAGCTTTGTTGTAAATAACTGAATTACTTTTAATATAAAATTGTAGAGCAGAATCTGATACAAAAAAATATTTTAATACAAATTCTTCTTTTAAACATAATATTTCAAACTGGGGCAATAAATCCTAGCTAATGTGGGGTTATTTTTAATTTGTAATCATGCATTTTATGTCTTTATGGTTGGGTGTCATTAATTTTTTGTTGTCCAATAAAAAGTGTCATTATCAATACTTATTTTTTTAATGAATTAACATTTCTCTTAAATTGTAAATTTTGCCCTTACTAACTATAAACTCTTAATTTTGTTATGCCTTAATTTCCCTACTATGGGACAATTCTATTCTAACTCTAATTAGTGTTGCAAAATTTGTTGTTTATGTGGCATAATTAATACTGCAATAAAACAACTTTTATAACAATCCATTGTTATTTGTTTTAAAAGTCGAGAAAGAAAAACATTTTGATATATTTTACTTCACTCATACTTATTGAGTTGTTTCACCACTTCGTCAGTAGGGGGCAAATTTGTCACCATTCAAACTGGAAATGATACAAGCAGATTCAAGTATAATTTTACATTACAAATATTTAACTGATTATAAAGTAAGTTATCTTTAAAAAAATCTTTGTTATTTTATTTAATTCAAAGTGATGTTTTAAGTTTCAATATTCTGTTTATTTGTTGTTTGTTTTGTGTCTGTGTAGAGGAAAGTGCGGTTGAGCAACTGAAGACTGCATTACCATGCATTGATGGGGAGCAGGCGAGGCGTTCAGGTTGGTAACGCGATGGCCGCTCTCTCAACAATATCTGGATTTTGAAATAGAAAACAATGGCTTTGGCGCTCGTAGATGGTCGTTGGTCTGTCGACTAATTTCCGGAATGGTAGCGGTATTGTTTTAGTTCGTTAGATGTGCTTTAACACCGGGTCGTAGGTGTAATATATCTGTTTGTGACCCAGTGTTTTTCTTCTTGGTCTCGCGGGCCTGGCTGCAGCTGCCTACACTGTAGCGGCGGCGAATTGCTACTTTCGGATGAGCGGGTCTCCAAGAGGTGGGGGGGCTGAATTTTGGTTAAATCGTGGGCAAGCCAGTCTTAAGAAGTTTCGATAAGATATGCATATCACGATTGCAACTTATAAAAACTAATACGTGTATGTGGAGGTCTTCAAGTTCAAAATTTAAACTGTTAACTTGATGTTGCTAAGTTAGCATTAGCCATCAGTAGCATCAGTTTGCCCTAGCTAAAGCGAGAAGACAACTCATTTTTACTTTGGTTTACGTTGTCAGACTGATCGGCAACGTGCAGGTTCGGTTTTTAAGGAACGCTTCTGAAACGCGGACAGATGCGCTGAACATTAATTCTGTTTTGAAGCTTGCTGAAACAATTATTTGCATTTTGTGGATCCACTTTAGCCTCTGCTAACATCAAGCTGCTAGCTAAACTATCTGATCAGTGACGTAGCGCTGATCATTGTTTTGACAGCAGCTTAACCGAAGCCGACAACAAGCTGATGATAATGCTAAACATTTTATGTACTTTAAATGTGATCTCAGAATATACTAGTGCGATCCAGAAGTCAGTGAAGTTGAACTCTGGCTAAATGCTGTGACGCAGCTTATCGTTCCTTTGCAGGCAAGATTTATTTACCTGTAATTACTGCATCTTTTCACATCGGCCTTGGTTCAATTCGTATCTAATTTGTTAAGGTTGTTATTGTGCATTTAGGTTTCTTGGACCGACTTGAAAAATTTAAAACCACAAATTGATTTTCGTATTTTCTAGGACGACATTCCTTACTCCAATTTCTAAAAAAAAAAAAAACATTAACAGTTTAAATTAATATGTAACTAATCTGTTGCAGCTTTGGCTGGCGTTTAAACATACAATGTTTTCTTTTTTTGCTCTAAATAGGAACAATTAACCCCATGCTGCCCTCATGCACTTAAACCCTGTGAGAAAAAAAGCCTCAAACTACAGAATTTGATTTTAATTGGTTCAAAGTCTGAATAAATGTAGAAAAAATAGAAAATGGAGACGTATTTGTATTTCCAGGCTGTATTTTCTGTCCAATTCAACAGTTTGTAACATTTAGGAGTAAGTTATTTTAGTCCATATAAGGTTTTCCTTCACACACTGTATTTACAAGGTGAACACAGTTTCTGTAATGTGATATTTTTGCAAATGTCTGTATCAAAACTTTAGTTTAATATGTCTGTAATATGTTTTTACCAGTCTTATAAGTAGAGGTTTCATAAAAAGATGTAACTCTGGTGATAGATCCTGGATTCTGAACTATAAACACATCAGGAAATAGAGGAAAGTCTTATGTACAGTTTAGGTTTTATAACTTGATAATTTTTTAAGCTTAAGCATTTTAGAAATGCCCTTTGTAACTTTTTTATCAAACCTTATTTAGTTCCTGATTTAAAAAAAAAAACTGGCTGAAAACTAACAGAGAAATTAGAAAACTTAAGTCAGAAAAAGTATAAATTTTGTGTTTGGAGCATACTTATGAAAAACATTGACCTCCTTGTTAATATCCACTATAAGTTTTATAGAAATGTGTTTACGAAAATGGAGAGGAAATTGAAAAATTCTTGAAACTATGACTTAAAAAATCATTTGCTTGCTAAATTCCTACTCACTTAGATGTTTTTTTTGTTTGTTTTTTTGCTTGTTAGTTTTTTCCAGCAGATCCTCTTTTAAATGAATGTTTTTCTTTTTGTCCTCAGTTATAGGATGGATCCAGACAGTGGGACCGAAACACAGAAAGCAGTCAGCTTGCAGTGGAAAAGCTACAAACTTGTCCAGGACCCGGCCATTCGGCGGGTTACGCAGAAGGTTTACAGATATGACGGGGTGCATTTCAGTGTTCCAGTAAGTCTAACTGGAGTTATTCACTTTAAAATGCAGATCAGTTCTAAGGTTTAGTCCTTATTTGCTGTGTAATTTTTGTTTAGGACTCCGGGTTTCCCCCTGTGGGAGAACTCCGGGACCCTAGACCCCGGAGATTATGGTCAAGGTATACAGAAATATCCCTACCAGTGCCAAAGTTCAAGGTGGGCTCCACTTCTCAGACTTTGTTTTATCGACCCGTTAGACATTCATCTGAAAAACCGAAATATAATTACTGTAGTTCTGAGCTGGAACAGTTTAATTTAATTTTACTCTGATATATGATATCTTGTTTTAAAAGGTGAGGAAAAATTACAAGGAAGAATTGAGACATTCAGTTAATGGGGAACTAAATGCATAGATGAATAATTATGGTTGTTGCTTAGCAACAGCAGTGAAAGGATGTTGGCCAATTATATAAAAGCGAGAACATAACTTCTCTTTTAGCTCAGAGAAGTTTCCAAATTCAAGACAAGTTAAATGATTGTGTTATGAACATATTTACTGCAGCATTGGAAACTTCTTAAGCCTTTCAGAAATAATAAGATGTGGTTCCTAAGTCTGTCACAATAAGCAATAAATGTTTTTATAGCATGGTAAATTAAAGGCAGTGCAATGAATTTTATTTGGAAAAGAGAGGCTCAGCTTTAATTTTGTTTTAAAGCTGCAAACATTTAACATCCAGCACAAAGTACATAGTTTGTTGTACCTGCCACTTTTGCCTGTTTTCCTGGTTTAAACTGAATAATTATCTTTTTTATATACAATTTGGTTACTGAAACTCTAAAATCCATTTTAATTGCTGGGTTTTTATTTTTTCAAATATTTAAATGTTAAGTATTCTTTAGAAATCAAAGTTTTTGTATTTTCAGTGATCATTAATAAGGCAAATTACCTTTAAATGACAATACGAACATTTATCGCAATCATTTCTTTGACAGTTCATCATGAGAGGCTTATTGGTACCTAACTTCCTTTTAAGAACATGTTTTATTATTTTACTGTCAATGCTATTGTATGAATGTCATGTTGTAATTATTTAACTCAGGATGACTTTATTATGCTAGATGTAAATGACCAGTTATAAAACGCAGCGGTTGTGTGAAATCTGTCACCCTCGAAGGTCATTTGGCCAAAATTGTTTTCACTCATTATTTGCACATTATCTTTTTTAACCAGACGTCTTCCTGCACCTCAGCTGTTCCGCGTTTATGATTTCCACAGATCAGTCACTCCACTTTCCTGGAATAGCAGAGCTGTTTTTGTTTGTTTGTTTGTTCTTACTCTTTCTTTTTTTTTTTTTTTTTGCCACAGCTCGATGAGTTCTACGTGGGTCCCATACCCCTCAAAGAGGTGACCTTTGCCAGGCTCAATGACAACATCAAGGAGCCTTTCCTGGCAGAAATGTGCTCCAAGTTTGGTGAAGTGGAGGAGATGGAAATCCTGTTTCATCCCAAGACCAGGAAGCACTTGGGTCTGGCCAGGGTGTTGTTCACCAACACGAGAGGAGCGAAGGACACGGTCAAGCATTTGCACAACACCTCTGTCATGGGAAACATCATTCATGCTCAGCTAGATATAAAAGGTAAAGTTTATTGTGGCTGCTATTGTAGAGATGTGGACCCTCCTCCGTCTCCAAGCTTGAGGGCAAAATGTTGGTCGCTGACGATGACTAGCATTGGTTTTAGCTGTTAAAGTGTCAATATAACACAACTTTAAATCTTTAACGTAGGCCTGATATATAAAAGTAAAAGGGACACAGCGCTTTACTACTAATTGTCAACACTATGACAACTAGACTATAAGGTCAGGAAAAGGTTTTAATAAAGAAATAGCGAGGGAAAGGGAAGTAGCTGTGCTAGCTTGACTTCGACAAGCGTAACATGTAGATGGGCTGTGGAATTCGGTGTGTTTCAGTTCAGTTAAAAAATTCAAAAAGCAATCTAAACAACAACTCTCTGACAGATCATCAGTGTAGCAGGTGTTTAAATTAGCTCATGAACCACCAAAGTATTAGCTTAGCTAATAGCAGCAGTAGCTAATCAACCACAGCAATCACTTATTAAAAATCGCAAAATAAACATCAAGCCTGAAATATAAAACTGTAACGGACTGAATCTTCTGTTCTTTGTGTAAAAGGTTTTAATGTTTTGTGGTGTTAAACCCTGAAGCATGTAGTGGCGTGGTTGTCGGTTGCTATGGCAACGAGTCTGGGTGTAGCTGACACAGAGAGAAAGAAAGAAAGTGGTTTTGAATTGTTCTTCACTGGTGTTTCTGCATTATTTTTCCCTTTTCTGTGGCGCACTGCACTAAATTAATAATACACACATCTCCAGGTTTCATTTAGTTAATTTTTTACTAATTTTATTTATTTTGGTTATGGACAGCTTGTAAGAGATGTGCTGATCATGAAGACTGATCTATTTCTCCTGAAGAGCAGAAAATAATATGAAAAAACAAATTTAAGTCTTAATAATGTTTCTACTGCGCTGTTGACAGTTGCCTATCAAGATGGCGCATTTCCAGTAACTTACTTCTGGTCCGGTTTCGTGGGAAATAATCAAAAACATGGATCATATATTTAGCAAAGCGTTTGTTTTTCTGTTTGTTTTTCTGCAGGTCAACAGCGACAGAAGTACTACGACCTGATAGTAAACGGGTCCTACACTCCTCAGACGGTGCCACTCGGAGGGAAAGCTTTGACAGATAGCGTTCAGTCTCAGACGCCAGCGCAGCCGCAGACGGATACGGTACGACTTCTCAGTCAGTAGATGATCAGTTAGTGAGTCAGGAGTTCGATATTTATTCTCATGTTGAATCAAAGCAGTCACGGTGTTACTGCAGATAGAAATTACTAGTCATTATGTTGTTTCGAGAACAAAAATAGTCTAAACTAACATCTGTTTTGAATGTCAGTAAAAATATTGCGACAAATCTAAATTATTATATGTATTTTTAAAAGAATATACCATTATAACGTCACATCTGACCATGCTTTATAAATAATAAGCATCAGTGTCGGCCTATTTTTGTTTCCTTTTTATGTTGTCCAAAAACAAAAATCAAACCTGAATCATAATGTTCATATCCAGCTGTGTTTATTAAGGTTGTTAGCTGTGAAATGTATAAAAAATGATTGTCTTTGCCATCAGAAATAGTGATTGAAAGGAGCTTGTTTATGGTAAATTAGCATGAAAAGGAGGAGTTATTCAGTGCCTTTGAATTATTATTTTGTTTGTGTAACTTTGACTTTTATCGTCAGGTGGAAAATATCCTTTTGGCTAACTGTAGCATATTTACAAAAATGTTATTAGTACAAATAATCCCTGCAACAAATATGTTATAAATAATATTAGAATTGGTTGAGATTCATAAATTGTCCAGCTCTAGCGTCGATGTGTACAATGAGTCCAACAAACACATTTTCAGGTTTGAATTGAATACATTTAAATATTATTTTTGAAATAATAAATCTAAGATATTACAAAGAAGTGTTTCACTCAGTGTCAACAAACTTGCTGGTCTGTTTTTATTTTAGCCATAATTACTCCAAAACATTTAATATTTCGATGCGACCTGCTTTTTTTTAATTTATAAATGTTAGCAAAATTGCTTATAAATGGTTGCAAAAATTGTGACAGTTTTGAACTTTAGAACTGATTCTTTATGAAGCATCAGCTGAGCTTAATAAAGGCCAGTTTTCCTCACTATTTTTAGCTACTAATAATTATTTCAATCAGTTTTATTGCATTTCAGCTGAACATTTCCGGCCTAAATGTGAAACAATAATTCTGAAGGAAAAAAATATTACATCCAAGCAGTTGTTTTATTAAGATGATGATTGGGGTTTTATATATTTTGTAGCTCTAGAAAAATTGAATCTCACCACATAGACAGCAGAAACTATATTTAACAATTTGTATGAGACTACTTTATTGATTTAATCTCATAATTAATATTGTGATATTCCAATTAAATACATTTGTATTTACCTTGATTTCTGTATAAAACATTCACAAAAACAGTGGTAAAAAATGTTACCACTGAAATTATATTGCAGCAACCGATATTATTTTGAACGTCTGTCTGAATTTGACGAGTTTCCAGGATCCTAATAGTGACCAGAATTATTAGGAAAGTATTTTCCCTGAATAAATGAAGAACTAGACTTTAAAGCTTTTTCCTGAAATTATGTGGCAACAATTTACTTCCTTAAGATGTAAAATTTAAAATATAGGCATAAATGGGCAGAGTAGCATAAAATTGTACTCAAGTAAAAGTAGCTGCTGCAAAATATTTTTTTCTCAAGTAGAAGTAAAAAGTAGCCATCCAAGAAATTACTCAAGTAAGAGTAGACAAGTATTTGGTAAAAAGTCAAATTATCAACCATTTAATATTTATAAATTGCATCATAAAATAGGACATTAACTGGAAATGTTGGTATTTTAAGGACCAAAATGGCAATAATTCATACAAGTAATAAAAGAAATAACAAAATTAGGAAAAATATATTTTTTCCAAATCAGTTTCTCTCAATAAAAAAAAATAAAACAAAACTTTAACAAAAACTGCAGGTGTGTGTCTGTGTCTGGTGAAATTCGGTTAAAACTTGTTTGTTTTTCATTCAGTGGGTAGAAAATACAGAAATTTTCTCTCACAAGAGCAGAGATACTCCTAAAATATTCTTTTATTTTTTAAAGTTACTCAAATAAATGTAATTGAGTAAATGTAACTAGTTATTAGTTAACTCTGAACATTGTTGTTTTTCGTCTTTGCAGTCAGAAATCCGGCGGAGGTATTCCACTGAGCTTGCGGTTTTGGCCGCAGGAGTCCAAGCCCTGACCTCGGGAAGCATGACGCCGTGTTCTGCCGATACCGGGTTTGGCGATCAGCGTGTCGACACGCCGCCTTCGTCGTTGCCCGGTCCGTACACGCCGAGCTCCTCTGCTTCGTCTCAGGGGGGCGGAGGAACACCTTACAGCTCCAGATCTGGGACCCCTTTCTCACAAGACTCGGGCTACTCCGGCAGCAGGTAGTGTTCATCGAGCTGCAGCAAGCGATTAGTTTAGTAATCAGGTATTCCATAGATTATTCTGACGATTAATCTGATTTTTAAAGAAGTGTTTTATTATAAAATGGTAGAAATACATTAACAAATGGAATTTCTTTTTAGATAAGAAAATAGACATTGTGTTGCCTAAAATGTAAAAACATAGAAATCCTTCATTTGTAGCAAAGGATGCATCTTATAACATATTGACAGAGAAATATGTTTTTTTTTTATTATCTTAAATGCAAAATGTATGTATATTTTTGGCCTAATTAGATCTGAGTGTTTGCCTTTTTTTAGAGTATGTATACTCCAGTTAATGATTAACCAATTGCTAAATTAGTTGATTATTTCAATAATTGATGCGTCGCGAATCTTTTGGGCGTTTTTTTTGCTTAATTATGACTTTGATTATGTTGTTTCTTCAACAAATTGACTTTTTTGAGTCTGTTTACTCCAGTTAATGATAAATGAACTACTAAATTAGTTGACGATTATTTGATTAATCGATTAATCGTTTCAGCCCTAATTGTTCAGATTTAGTAAGAAAGAGCTCTTCTGGTTGTAATTAATCCAGTAAAATCTCTGTTTCAGGCATCCGAACTACAACGCAGGCTCTTTGAGCAGCGGCTATCCTCCCCAGGACATGTTGCCATCTTCATCTTCATCGTCTGCAGTCTCGTCTTCTGTTGGAGGTTTTAAAGTGTCTCGTTACCCCGATGAACAGGATCCATCACTGTACCACCGAGGTCGCCCTTCTTACCCCCCGACCACATCGTACCGTCCCAATGAGCCGCCGGGCTACGCGCCCTACCCCAACCTCGGAGGACCCGGTTCACACATGGCGCATCACTCCTCAATGCCTCCGCCGCCGATTTGCAACCAGTACGACCAGCCTCCGCTGCCGGACAGGGAGCGGAGCGAATCGGCGGGGAGGTATGCGGCCGCGGGGGTCGGTTCTAGAAGGTCGTCCTACCATCACCAGCAAGACTCAAACTCCTCCTCGAAATACCATTCCCACCACTCCCACCACCATTCGGACCGCCGGGACGACCGGGGTTACCGGCGAGACAGCGTGGGCTCCCGCTCTGGCGAGCACGGCCACCAGCGGCACCGCAACCACCACCACTCTCACAACCACCACGGCAGTCGCAGAAGAAGCAGCCACGACCGGGACCGCGACCGAGACGCCGACTACGCCAACAGCTCCGACCCCAGATACAACTCCAACTCCTACCGATCGTCGTCCAACAGCTTGTCGCCGCCGCCGTCGTCTTTCTCGGCGTACGCCTCCTCCAAAGATCCCGCCCCGACCCCGCCGCAGGATGGTTCCTCCCGTTCGGCGGGTTCAACCCTGGCAGAGAAAGCTGGTTCTGATAAGGACCATCACGGAGCTCTGCCGCCTCCTCCGCCGCCGCCGCTCCCACCGGCCTCCGTTATTGTAGCAGCCGTCGCCGAGACGCTGGGAACGCTGGACTTTAACCAGGACAGTCCGGCCCGCGAAGACCAGTGGACCAAACCCAAACGCCGTCCCACCACGCCACCCGCCCCGCCCAAAACGCCACCACCTTCCTCCCCTTCCCAACCTACTACCGCCAAGTCTTCCTCCAACTCTCCCTCCTCGGCCTCCCTTCCTCACCACCTTTCCTCTTCCTCCAGCTCCCCTCCACCTCCTCATCGCGACTCCTCTCCAGAGCCCGACTCCACAAACGAGAGTTTGCCGTTTGTCTACCACAGCAGCAGCCTGGACTCTCGAATCGAGATGCTCCTGAAGGAACAAAAGGCCAAGTTTTCCTTCCTCGCTTCTGACGAGGAAGACGAGGAGGACAGGAAAGAAGAGAAGCAGAGGAGCAGAGTTAGAGAGGGAGCGGAGCGAAGAAGTGACGCCGCGAAGGAGCAGGAGCACAGGGGGGACAACGGGGAGAAGGATCACAGGAAGAAGGGGGAGAGAGACAGAGAAGGACACAGAGGGAGAAAACGGGGAAAAGGAGAAGGGAAGAAGAGTCCGACTGTCCTCGCTGCGGGGACACAACCCTCCGAAAATTATTCCCCCCACATCGTACCTCTGGAGGAACCGCCGCCCCCCGTTAGCATCGATGCTACTGAAGCTCTGCAGCAAGACGATCCTCAGGCTGGTTCTGCTGATCCGGTGGTCCGGACCGGAGCGCGCACACCGCCGCCGTTTAACGGGCAGAGCCAGGTACGTTACCAAGCTAAACATCATCATCATCATCATCATCACTTACACCAGAGGTGTCCAAACGTTTTACCTCCTGAGCCAAACTGGCAAGTTGAAAGCAACTGAGGGCCACAAGAGGGAGATTTTTTTTTAAAATTGTAGAAAGAAAAGTTAAGTTATATTTATATCTGCACATCTAATACAACGTAATAGTTTAATAAAATAAAACAAGTGTGATTTCCACAGAAAAGCAAGATGGAGGTGATTGTAGATTGAGAATGTTTGCCTTATTTAATAAAACAAAATAAAAATACAAACGGTACCTGAAATGTTGATGGTTTTTCTATGATCTCTGAATTTTTTGTGTATATTCTTGGCAGGTGGCCCATTCTTCAGTCTGCTCTTGACTGAAAGTTGCTGAATGTTTCAAATACAATTAAAAAGTGCTTCTTTAATCCCGAAGGAAAAATAAAAAGTTAAATAATTTGTGGTTCTGCTTAATGGAATTTAATTAAATGAGTACTTTGTGTTGTAATTTGCACATTTAGAAGACTTTCTCTGTGGACATTTCACTCTTAAGATTTGATTAACTACATCAGAATCCAACTTTGAGCTGCCATTTTTGTCCTGCACAAAATCACATCGAGTGCCGCAAACGGCCCACGGGCCACACTTTGGACACCCCTAACTTCCACTGAGAAAACTAAGAGGTTATTCCACCTTTAGGGGTGAGCCTCTCTCTCTCTGGAGCAGTTGAGACCACTGGTTGATTTTTAGACATTTGCTGAGGTAGAGAAGTAAAAGTATCGACTGATCACCAATCTCCCAGAATTAAGGGTTGATTTATCGGTGCACATTTACTTTCTTCTCTGTTTTCTGTTTAAGTGGAAGACTTGGAGGTTCCTTGAACTTTAACCTCTGTGTTTTGTCAGTTGTCTCCTCATTCTTCTGGCGAAGACATGGAGATCTCAGACGACGACGCCGAGGAAACGACCACCATAACGACCGTCACGACTCACCAGCCGACAGTCGCCTCAGGATCAACACCGTCATCCTCACAAGCCGCCTCCGCCGCCGGACTCCCGCAGCCGGCAGACCCGTCAGCCTCTCCGCCCCCCATCTCTGATTCCTCACAGCACTTTGGGACGTCCATGCACCCGCCGATTCCTTCCTACCCGCCCCATTTACCGCCCCCTCCTCCGCCCGGCTACTCCCTTCAGCCGCCGCCTCCGCCTGGGATTCCACCTCTTCCTCACATGGAGCTACACCCCGAGTATCCTCCCCCGATGCCCCACCACATGTACGATTACGCCACCTCCATGGAGCTGATGAACCAGTACAGCGGTGGAGCCCCGATGTCGTTCCAAATGCAAACCCACATGCTAAGCCGCCTGCATCAGATGCGTTTGTCGTCGTCCAATGGCACGGCAGGGCCGAGCGAGGCTGCGACCGGAGAATACGCATCCTACCATCTTCACTCTATGCCGCCGCACCACCCCTACATGGACCAAGAGGGCAATGGGGCGGGGGCTCACTACGACCAGGACCACAGATACATGCCACCCCATATGTCATACCCCTACCATGAACCCCACAGCACTCAGATACCACCGCCTCCACACCACAGCATCCCGCCTCCGCACTCCGGGTGGCCGCCGCACGTCTTACCGCCTCACTTCCAGTCCTACATGCCGCCGCCCGGCTACGGCACCATGCTGACCGGGGAGGGAGAAGAGTACAGCGCCTCTGGGGAGGCGATGCCCATGATGGCGGAGAATCCGCACGAAGCGACGGTGCAGATGGTGCTGGCCTCTTTGATCCAGGAGATGAAGAACATCGTGCAGCGGGACCTGAACCGCAAAATGGTGGAGAATGTCGCCTTCGCCACTTTTGATGAGTGGTGGGACAGGAAGGAGACCAAGGCGAAGGTAACCAATCAACTAATCAATCAACTTTGTTTCTGTAGTACATTTCACCAACAAGGCAGTTCAAAGTGCTTTGCATCATGAAAACGTCAGAAACGCGTCATTTTGACACGTTGTATGTTATATTTGGAAATTTCACACGTGCTCAGAATACTGGAGGGCAAAACGACGATCCTTTTCCACGCCGTCCAAAGCTGCGGTGGAATAATTAACTAAATGAAACCTGGAGTTGTAGGTATTATTAATTTGGTGCAGTGCGCTCCAGCAAAGAGAAAATTAACACAGAAAAACCGTTGAACCATTCAAAGCCACTTTTTTGAACCAGCAGCAGACATTACAGTTTGTCAAGTGTCATCATCAAAATCAACAAACATATTAGTCAATGTCCTGTTTATTATGGGTCAGAATCAACTTTGGGATTTTGGTCTGGGTTTAAAGAGACTCTGCTGTTGTTTTGCAGTTTTCTGGATGTTTGTTCTAGAGTTATGATGCATAGAAGCTGAATAGTAAATACTTCCATCACAAAATTCAAGTTATCAAACGTTTAGGGCTGCAGCCAACAATTATTTTTGTAATTGATTATTCTGACAATTAATCAGATAATCATATTAAAAAAATTACACATTCTGGAAATTTTTCAGTAAACCAGTTTATTTATACAATATTAGAAATACATTAATATATGCAAGTAAACAAATCAGTTAGTTTTTAAAATCAAAACAAATCCCAAGTAAATAAATGAAATTAAGGCTGCAATTAAGAAGTATTTGAGTTATTCCATAGTTATTCTATAGATTGTTCCGACGATTAATCGGATAAAAAAAATTAGCACTTTCTACATTTTTTTTCTCATAAACCTTTGCATTCAATGTTAAATATACAAAGAAATACTTTAATCCCTTTTAAAAAGAAGAAGATAAACATTTTATTGCTTAAGATGCTACAACATAGCATTCATTTAGTGAACAACTTCATTAGTTGTAGCAAAATATACGACTGCACCCAAAAATCCTTCTAACATCAACGTGCGAGAAGCTCAGCCCGTCTTGCTTGATTGACAGTAGTTGTGCCTAATTGAAGCCATTTGGGATTTTAAATTGTAAATGTTTTCCAGCCTTTCCAGACGATGGTTAGGGGCGTGTCTGCCTTACGGGACGATGAAAAGAAAGAGGAAAAGGTCAACCGTCCTCGAGAGCCTCTGACGTCTCTTGTGGATTGGGCAAAAAGTGGGGGCCTGGAGGGGCTTTCTCTTCGTGGAGCGCTGCGATTGCCTTCATTCAAGGTAACAATATCATAATTCTTTACATTTCAAATGATGCACATCTGTTGCTTGAAGCTTTTTGCCGTTTTAAGCATAATTTCTTATAAAAGACCAAGATGTTCCCTAATTTTAGATATTCTCATTTAATGTTTAGTGTTCCCAGATCGTGTGCTAATAAATACAACCGTAAAGCTCAGCTGGAACTATAACACTCATTGACTTTTGTCTTTACGATTAACAAATCATGTTGACGTTCAACGGTGCAGGTGAAAAGGAAAGAACCTCAGGAGTTCAAGGAGGGAGACTTAAAGAGGCCTCGGCCTTCAACGCCACCAGATGAAGATGATGAAGGTTTGTTGATGTTGCCGCTTTAGAAAGAGGGGTTTCAATTAATTGATAGAGAGGAATTAACTCTTAAGTTGATGTCTGGTTCTCAGCTGGGAGGATGCCAGAGGCAGACCGGCATGCAGCTGATCGGGACAACAAGAGGAGGAAAAAGAAGCCAAGAAGTCGCAAACCCTGGGAGCTTGATAGTGAAGGAGAGGAAACATCCGACGGCTCATCGAGCGAGAAGGCAGGAGACACTTTTATTACTTCTGAAACACATATTTCAAATTAGACTGGTGTATTTTGAGCCGAAGAAAATAACAGAATGTAAATATTCAGATAGGACTCAAATGATTAATCAATTTTTCAAGTAATTGTCAACTAATTCAGTAAACGATTATTTATTAAATGGAGTATACAAACTCAAAAAGGCCATTTTCTGAGACAATAACACAATAATCAATAATTAAGATAAAACATCCATCCATCCATCTTCTTCCGCTTATCTGCGGTCGGGTCGCGGGGGTAGCAGCTTCAGAAGGGAGGCCCAGACTTAAAACATATTAGATATAAAATATAGTAGGGCTGAAATGATTAATTGTGATAAACTGATGATTAAAATAATTGTCAACTAATTTACTAATCAATTAATCATTAACTGGAGTGTATAGACTCATCTTCCTCAACATAATCAGAACAGTAGCTAAGCCAAAAATGTACAAAAATATCATGACTGGAATGATTAATCTGATTAATTGTAAATTAATCAATTATTGAAATAATTGTGAACTAATGTAGTTATCAATTAACCGTTAACTGGAGTGTATAAACTCAACAAAGGTTATTTGCTGAGAACGTTTTCAGAGGCTTCTGGTTAGAGGAAATATGTGTGAATGTGCCAATTTTTCTATCCGATTAATCGTCAGAACAATTGATTCCTAAAATAATCATTAGTTGCAGCCCAACTTGATCGTTTTCGGGGTAATTCCTGTTTTTCGCTAGATGGCAGCATTTCACTTATAATGTTTTCCTTTTGCCCCCAGGAGGACGAAGAAGTGGAAAGTGAAAAGGAATCAGATGGTAAAACTCAATAATTCTCTCAATGTTTATTTTTCTACGTTCAATAAAGAAACCAGTTATTATATAACTTTGTTTCCTCTTATAGATGACGGGCTCAGTAGTGACAGCGATGATGAGAGCCTGTCTTCGTCCTCTGACGGTTCTTCCTCTTCGGGGTCCTCCTCTTCGTCCTCATCTGAGGACGAGGAGGAGGAGGAAGGGGAGCTAGTGGAAAGCGCCAGTCCGGACTCCATGGATGAGTCAACAATGGACAGCACAACTGAGAAAGAGGATGACAGGCATGTTGTCATTTTTAAAAAAAAAGATCCATGCGTTTTATTTCTCACTGTCGGAAGTTAAAATCGGATGAAATTTCTCCTGTTTCAGGTTAATTAGGATCAACAAAATTAATCCTGTTTGCTAAAATCCAAAACAAATAAATAAATATTCAAGTAAAACCGCTTAGCAGATGAAATTATTTTGGTCCAACATGTTCAAATCGATATTTTCCAGCTGGGTGTGTTGTCTGACATAAACCTGCTGCAGTAAGCAATAAATCAATTGATCACCTGATCATTTAAAACTAGATTGATAATTTCCATTTACATCATTCATCATTTTTCTCTTCTCTCTGTTTCTACCATAAACTGGATGGTAAAAGTCTTCAGTCATTTTATTTGTTGTTTCTGTTGCTTTGTATATTTAATTTATCTTTCATTAATTTATGTTTCAGTGTTAAATGTTCTTTAGAAATCAAAGTTTTATTGATCTTAGAGAAAGTGTTCCTGCATTATTGTGCCATTATTACCACTATATTACTTGAAAATAGTCCCAAAACAACAATATTATCATTTATCGCTTTTCTGACGATATATCGTCCAGTATAATTTTATATCGTGACGGGCCTATTTCAGTTGGTTTATTTGATATATCTTCCAATTCCAGGGTAAAATATTCACTAGAAATGAAAGTTTATTCATCTTTAAGAGGGTGAACGTATTATACTTATTATGCTTTTTGAAAATAGTCTCAAAATAACAATATTATCGTTTATCACAATAAATTCTGTAGCATTTTATCATCCAGCAAAATTTTCATTGTGACAGGAATAATCTGACAATTCATCTGTGTAAATCAGGAAAATATTTTAAAATAATTTAATATGCAGTGGGATCTGAAGTAGAAATATGTTGGGTTAATTAGTTTTGATAACTATCCAGTCTTTATTTCCTGCTCAAATTATTTTTTCTTCTGTTTTTCTCAGGGATATTGTTGCAGCTGCTGTTCCGAAGCTCGACATCAAAAAAGGTGGGTCTGCATTTTTTATCTTGTTTTTATTAAGCCTCCAAAACCAGGAGCAAATTAAAAATAAAAGTCAGAAAAACCTTTGATTTCACTTAAAATTTGGAAAACATAACCTTAAGGTCTGAGGCCTATTTGGATTATTTTCTCCAATATCTGCCTCCCTTTAGAGGTCCAGTTGGGATTAAAGTCACAATTCTCAGATTAAAGTTGGAATTTTGATTTAAAAACTAAAAGTCAGAATAAACTTTCACTGTTAATCTGATTCCGTCATTCAGTCTCTGAGTTACATTTGCATAATCTGTCTCTCCTTTAGGTGTTTCTAAGGACATCAAGGCCGATATCCCGGCGGCTCCTTCCTCTCCACTCGGCCCTCGCCCTTCGTCTCCAAACGCTTTCGTTCCACCGCTGAAGAAACGCAGGAAGACTGTTTCCTTCTCCACAGAGGAGAACGACAGCAAACCTCCGCTCCCGGCTCCGTCGCCAACGCAACCGGGAAGCGAGGCTCCGCCCACCCCCGACAAGCCTCTGGACTCCCCCGTCGCTCTCACGCCGCCGCCTTCCTGCCGACCCGCTCACAGCATCCAGCTGCTCCCCTTCGCCTCGAAACCCGGCGAAGGCAACGCGCTCATCGTCCCGCCGCCGAGCCGGAACCAGGACCCCGAGGAGTCCAAGAAGACACCGCTGGTTCCCTCCCCGAAATCCCCTGGCAAGCGGGTCGCTGGCAAAGACTCGCCCCGACCCGCCGCCGCTCCGGTCATGGTGTGCCGCACCGTTCAGAACCTTCCGCTGGACCACGCCTCGATGTGTCGCATGGCGTTCGAGGAAGCCCCTGCGGCGCCGGGAAACAAGCGGTCCAGAGGCCGGACCCGGACGCCCAGCGTGTGCCACGCCGTCAGGGAGGATGAGGAGTACGAGGAGGATGGTGAGCAGCGGCTGAGGATCAGGGAGCAGGTCGGCGCGTCCAGCCTTCTGCAGCTGGCCGGCGCGGACCTGTCGGTGCTGGCGGACGTGGCGCTGAAAATGGACCCGGACGCCGGGGACTCCGAGGAGACGGAGACGTCGGACGAGGCTGAGGAGCAGAAGATGGAGGGCGACCCGTTCTCCCTGGAGTCGCTGGCTCTGGTGATGAGTCCCGGCGGCGTCGTCGTACTTCTGGAGCACAACTACTGCAAACCTCCGGCGCTCGCCACCGTGACGTCCGGCGCCAGGAAACCCGCCGCCAGGCAGGACGCGTCCGTTTTGGTGTCAGCGGACCTCAACTCCATCTCTGGAGTCCTGGAGGCGCCGGAGGAGGTGATCGGGGAGGCGGCGCCGCTCAGAGGAGACAAAGGCGAATACTTCTCCCCGGTGGGAGATCTGGGCGACTCTGATGATAACAGACAGATGGCGCCGGTGTCTCCGTCACCAAAGAGGAAGAATTACGTCGGCAAAGGATTGGAGGTCGACCAGGACAAGAGCGAGAAGAGGAAGAGGAAAGACAAGGAGAACCTGGAGCCGCATCGCACGAAAAAGCAGAAGGAGCCGCTCGGCAAGAAGCAAAGGAAGAGGAAGCTGGAGGTGGGTGGCGTCAACACCTTCTGGGATTAAAGTCAGAACTCTGGGATTTGAGTCAGAGTTTTCAGATTACAGTGAGAATTCCCAGATTAAAGTGTGAATTCTGATTTTAAAAAAGTCAGAATTCCCAAACTAAAACCAGAATTCTCAGATTAGTCAGAATTTTCAGAATAATATAAAAATTCTGACGAAAGAGTCAGAATTCTGGGATTAAAATCTGAATTCTGGGATTAAAATCAAAATTCTGGGATAAAAGTAAAAATTCTGATTTGAAAAAGTCAAATTAAAATCAAAATTCTCAGATTAAAGTGAGTCCAGAACTAAAGTCAGAAAAAGTTGCACCAAAAAGCAGAAGCTGCAGTTTGGTACCAAACAGGAAGCGGAAGCTGGAGGTGTGCGGTTTCCCCATCGGTGAAACAACGGTGACGTTGCCTTTGTTTTAAAACCCACAGTCAGTTCACGTCATGGCGACATATTTGCATCGTCATTATTACGCCACACGTGTTTTTCCACTTGAAAAGAACAGACTTACAGTTTTGTCCCAAGTTGTGGTTATGTTACTTTGTTATGGTAATAATAGCGACTCGAACTCCAATACGGGTCTTGAAAAATATTTGTAATTCTCTACTTTAGGAAACCAGTCACAGAAAAAAGTAGGACTTGTATCCCTTAACTGTTCAGTTACTGCAATCAGTTGTATTTTCAAGCAGGTTTTATGGAATCAACCAACTCAGGCCCTGTTTACATGACAGTGATCCAACGAAAATTTTATTTTTGTTTCATTTCTGTTAACACATTTAAATGAAGACGTTCTAATTACAAACTTTGTTTTCACAGTAACGGTACACATCAAAAAGGTGTAATGCCCTTGCCACGCCACTAGTTGGTGCTAGGTTTTTTTTAAACTAAGTGCGCGTGTATTTAAAAAACAAAGTTCTACCTGAAAGCCCGTCGATTTGCGTATCAGGTACCGTTCCTCCAGATATTGGGTCAGTGTGTCTGATTAGGGTGCAGTTGGGATAAAGTGGGATAACTTTGCTGAAACACGTTGTTTGAGCTTTCACTGTGTCCGTAGTTCTCTAGAGCAGAGCGCTGAACAAGCGAGCGTGTATTTTGCCACCTGTGTGGTGCAGAGCGGCGAAGAGACGCTGAAGGAACCGTATCTGACGGGGAAACACGAACTGTAGTAACACCAGCGTTCCCAGTTTCTTCTTCTGTGGATTGTAGGAAGCAGCTGTTTTGCGTCATCCTATGCATGAGCTTGGGATTCCCTGACAGAAAAGATCCATTTACTCTGTTTACAAGACAACGGATTCCGGTACGTTTCAGAACCATTGCACTCTGGAACCCGTTTTCAGTCTGCATTTATTTAATTTAAACGTTCGGTGGTTTCGTGTAAATGTGAAAAAAAAAGGATAAAAGAGGCACCATTTTGGGAGTATTTAAGATATTTAAGATAAAAATAATTCAGCATTTTTATCTTAGATCTTCCAAATAACTTTGGTTAAGGACCAGCTGTGATTTTTAAATCTAGATACAACAACAAATGTGGGCTTTTGTTGTTTTCAGTTCATTTCCACAGAGATATTTTATATCCAAACGAGTTTTATTTGACTGGCCTGAGACAAAACAGCCGTTTTAAGTTGTAATAAAGGACCTAACACTTTTTCACCAATACTAAGGAACTATTTTCTTAAAATAAGCTCTTATATCTTGCTTAAAAGTTTTTTTTGTCTTATTTTAAGTGTTCTACGATATTTACACTAGAAACTAGACCGAAATTACTTGGTAAGATTTAGTATTTTTGCAGTGTAGCAGAGTGTTTTACTACATGTACTTACTGACTGGCGCGGATCCCTTCTGGTTCCGACTTTGTATTCATTTGTTCACCTTAAATATTAACAATATGATACGATGTTACCAACAACGAGTCGTTTTCCCTGCAGGAATCAGATTTTGAGGAAGACGTTGACGTGGAGGAGCTGGAGTCTGGAGAACTTTCCAGTTCGGACACTGAGAACGAAGTGACCGAAGGAATGAGGAAGAGCGAGCGTCTCTTTCTGCAGGAGGCCGGGGTAACGTCGTCGCAGCGCTGGCCCAAACCGAGGCCGGCGCCTGAGCCGCTGCTTTTAAAGTTTGAAAACCGCAGCGAGTTTGAGCAAATGACCATCCTGTATGACATCTGGAACTCGGGTCTGGACGGGGAAGACCTGAGCTTCCTGAAGAAGACGTACGAGAAGCTGCTGCAGGACGACCACAGCTCTGACTGGCTCAACGACACCCACTGGGTCAACCACACTGATATCCTTTTTAACTGGCCTCTCTTTGACCTAGAATTGGCTGCTCAGTGGGAAAATTTCCACAGAAACATGAAGGTGTCCAAACTGCGGCGCGGGGGCCATTTCTAGCCCGCTTAGTTATTTTATTCGGCCCTCAACCACAATACAAACATGGCAGAAGCTTGTTTTTCCAGCTCAAAATTTGAGGTTGAACCAGTTAAAAAATGAAATCTTACTGAAGCCGAGAGGGGTCTTAATTACTTTTCATTTCTCTTTATAAGAAGAGATTTATGTTATTACAAAACTACAATGTCCGTTTTCTCAAGATAATGAGTTGATTTCTCAATTTACGCATTTATTTTTTCTCAATTATTTTGTTCAGTTAAGTTAATTTAAAATTTTTTACTTTTTCCTGCTGGTTTTCTGGACCTAACAACTTCCTGATGGTTTTCTTGAGATAACAAGTTAATTTCCCATTTTCCGCATTTACTTTTATCAGCCGGTTTTCTCAATCTTCTTTTTCACATATTTTTTGCTGATGGATTTAGACTTCTTTACAAACTTAGCTAAAAATGAACAAACCAAAAAAGAAAATCTATCTTTTGTGTCCCTCGATTACTTTCAACTTTGACAGTTTTGGCCAGGAGGTACCAATGATTAAATCGATTGTCGAAGTGGACCTGTTTCTCGTTGCCCTTGACCTCTGACCTGCACTAACCAATTTGCCAAACCCCCGGCGTAAAAAGAAGAGCGCGGACGGCCAGCTGCGGGAGCATGTGACGGGATGCGCCAGGAGCGAAGGCTACTACGCCATCAGCCGCAAGGAGAAGGACGTCTACCTGGACCTGGACCTGCCTGAGCAGGTCATACGGGAAGTCGAAAACGTCGACACCTCGGTGAGTTTTTATGATCTAACTGCAAGCTTTTTAACTCTTTATGTATTATTTTATCTTTTTGAAAGGCTTTCTTAAATTTCCACTTAAGAACTAATTTTATATGCAGTGAGAAGGTTTGGTTTTGATTCTTGGAGGATTTTTTTGAGCTTTTTTCATCTCTGGTTGGTTATTCCTGTTTTTAAGTTGATATTGGTGTCAAGTCGAACTGCAACTGTCGATTATTTTACTAATCGATTATTCAGACTGTTAATTGGATAAAGAAATTGGATTTTTCAATTTCACCACTTGTGCCTTTTATATGTACTTTTAGAAATTCATTAAAGATCCAAATAAACAATTAAATTCCTTTTTTAAATGTGAAAATGTTTATTTTTTAAAATACAACACCATATGTGAAATGCTTGTGCTTTCTGGTTGATTTGACATCATAAAAGCGCAGGGCTGATCTGCTGACTGTTTTTGATCAAGTTGTAAACTGTTAGTAACCTAATAGAAAAATATGCTTAATATCAGATTTTATTTTATTTTATTTTTTTTACAGAATTTGAGGCTTGATCTGTAGTACATATTAAAAGACGCCTGTTTTATCTTAAATGCAAAACCTATATATATTTTAATCAGTTTTAATCTGTTGTTTTTAGCAAATTGCATGTTTTAAAGTCTGCATAGTTGATTATTTGGTTACTAAGTGAATTGACGATTATTTGAATAATCGATTAATCGTGATTAATTAGATTAATTGCTTCAGGCCAGTGTAAAGTGTAGATGCGAATGAGAGAAACTGTTTAAAAGTGTTTTTATCCCCAAATACTCTGAAAAAACTGAAACATAAGTGTCTTGTCTGGATTTGATTTTATTCAACAGTTTTGTTGACGTAATTTGATTTAACAGTAGGAGTTCCCTTTGGGTTGCTTGTTAAATTAGGTTTGTGTGTTTTTGTGGGAAGTAATTGGGTGTGGGTGATTGTAAAAACATTTGGCCAACATGACTAAAAACGTCAAAAACAAGTTGAAAAGAAATATTTGCTTCTTCTTAAACTCAAATAATTTCCATGCAAAAGCAAAATCTGTACCAACAAGATTTATGTAAGGTTTTAAAAAGCACCTAACTGTAAAAACTTTTAGTTTTCCGGCTGGTTCTTTTAAGACAAGTGTCATAAAGCGCTTCACAACAAGACAAATTCTCTAAAAGCAAACAATAAATCTGATTATTAACCAGAAATTAATTTAAAATTAAGAGAAACATGTAATTTTAAGCTCTTTCTGTTCTGTCAGGTTCTTTAACATAACAATAATTTTTAAATGAAAGCCGTCTAATACAAAACCACAACATAAAAACATACTCTGAAATTGGAAGAGTCGCAGAAGATTTTTTGTTGAGACAAGCTTGACAATGAATCAGGCCAGAAAGAAGTAAAAGTTTCAGTATCTCCAGATCAGGATGGGATCCAAAAGACTGTTATTATTTAGCAATATTTCCTCGGTCATAAAACGAGCTGGCAGGAACATCCACAGTGAAAGCCGAGCTGAAAATCAGAGCAAGAACAGATCTGGCAAGAGGCATTAAAAGATTGATGGCCGTCTGGATTTGAAGGCGCAGATTCAATCGACTCAACTGCAAACATTTAAGATGCTTCAAAGTTAATTTAGTCCTAATTTGCTTTGTTTGCTGTAAGTTGAGGGAGTTTGATTGCTATAAATAATAAAACATGGCGGCTAAAGGCAAACATTTGATCCCCGTTTAATAAAACAAGCCTGAGAGATCATCTCTAAAATCCATTTCTCTGTGGTTTGCATGGAATAGATTTTATTTCTGTGGCAGAAACGCTGGGTTATATTTAGAAAAGAAAAATTTAATGATGGTGTTATTTTACAGAAAATATTCCAAGCTCTGAATATTTACTGCTCAAAGCGATTTAAATGTTCTGTTGCTCTCATAATCACAGTATAAAAACAGTTTTCAGAAGCAGAAATATTTTCAGCTTGACCCAAAAATATTTATAGCAAAGACCTTGAATGGTGACTACCAGAAGCGGTGGAAAAGAAAATTATTTATGTCTGTTAAATCACTTTAAAATGAACTTCTCTTGAATTACAAGAAGAGAGAAAATGGATGTTTTTCTCAAAAATGACGAATCGTCTGAGGTTCAGCTGCAGAGCATTCATCAGTAAAGCGTAAAAGAAAATTGCTTTTGGGAACCAATCTGCTACGTGGAGTTATTTTTAAACCAGGTGAAGCTAAAACTGTCACTTGAGTTTTGGGTAGAACTTATTTACAAAGGTTTTTATTTCTATTTCATCTTAGAAGCAAAATGTAAATGTATTTTGTACAGTTTTGGCATAATTACAGCCCCTTAGTGTGTGGTTCTTTCAGCAAATTACCATTTTTAGAGTCTATGCTCCAGTAAAGGATTAATAGATTACTGAATTAGTTTGCAATTATTTACACAATTAGTTAATCATGATTAATTTAATCAGATTAATCACAATAATCCGATTAATCACAATTTATTGTTTCAGTTCCACTTAAAACCTGTTGGAAAAACCGTTTTCACGATGCATCCTGTGTCATTTCTGACTTTTTCACCTTCAAAGTTGCGATTGCTTCCTCTTTAGATCACATCAAAATAAAACAAAATATTTTAAGCTGCTACTTCCTCTTCAGCAATAACAGAGGATTGATTATGAAGCTGAAAATAAAACCAGTCATGTAATAAATGGCTATAATTTCTCCCTTATGTAGTAATTTTCCTTGTTTGAAAGACATTTCCAGTATTTTTTTACATTAACATGTTAATATTTCTGGTTATTCTAGTAAATAAAATACAGTTTTTGGTAATTTCTTTGCATACTGGCCACATCCTTAATCCAAACCAAAACATTTCCCTCTCAGAGACCCACAGAAGATCCTCTTTCTTTCATTATGAAAGTGAGCTTTACTTGTAAAACATAATACGAAACAAGAGCTGTTTCTCCATTGTTGCTTTAGTGCATCCTGCTCTACTTCCATGTTGTCATTTTCCTACATATCAAGCCAAACATGAACCACTTTTTTCTCTTCCATTTGAAGCACAATCATTGATTCAAGGTGGGACTTTTTCTGCTTTTTGTTACAAACACGAAACTGAGGAAAAGATCCAACCTGTAAAATGTTTGGATCGGTTCTGTTATTCGTCATGTTTGTGTGGAAGTCCTCTTCTAATTTCCACAGTGACTCACTGTAACCAGAGGAAAACATTTTGTTTTGTTGGGGAAAACTATTATACTTTATGGGCAATTAGGAGGCTGTACAGTGAAGTTATGTAACGCTACAGTCTCTTTTGAGTGCATTTAAAGTGTTTTTAAAGTTTTTCTTGTGACCACAATAACTCAGTCGTCTGCATGACGTTGTTGTGCCAAAGCCAACCTTGAGGTTTGTGTTTCCCTTTTTTGAAATTCCTCCTTTTTGTTTGTAATAAATGCACATGCGTTTACCGGCAGTCCCTCCTCTCTCCTTCCGTTCAGGTTACTGAAATGTGAAGCTGCAACAGTTTTGATGAAATGGAGGGAAAAAACCTCCATAAAGGGGTTTTCCTCTCATATGCATGTCTGGGTTTATATATGAAGTCTGGTGGATATTTAGTGTTTGTTTGTTTTTGTTTTTTAAATGCTCCAGGCTTTTTGCTCTTAGATTTTAAGTTCATTGTGTCACCATGAAATTTTCTCAGATTATTTTTGAAAATTTTACGATTCAAAAGGTTAAATTTGTCGTTTTCAATACAAATGATTCCAGAGCACAAACATAAATTTGCAAAAACTGAGGTTAAGTTTGTACAGCAGACAAATGTGGCCCAAATCTGCTCTGTTTTTTGGGGGGGTTTTTTGCCAATGTCTAAACTGTTTTTGATTAATAAGCAATTAATTGATTAGTCTGGCGATTAATCGATTATTCTGACGATTAATCAGATGAAGAAATTGACACATTCTGCAGATTCTGATTTAACTACTTAAGCTTTTTATACAATATTAGAAATACATTAAAAGATGTAAATACCCAACCTATATCTGGGTTTTTCACCGTGATATAAACGACACAATTCCATATTTTTCACCCACAAAAAATCCAATATGTTCCGCTTCCATATGTGGTACTAAACCAGACAACTATTTTCAAGGAGTCTAAACAGTCGTGTCACACTTTATCTGGTTTTACATCATTTATGTCAGACGTGTCATAATTGTGCACCAGAAATCGGTTTTACTAGACCATAAATAATCCCAGAAGTTGATTATTATCATGTTTTTATATGAAACTACATTGATTCATTACTGTTTTCAACTGTTTATGTGTAAAAAGAGGAATTTTCTGCGTTTTTTTTTTTTTTTTTTTATCAGCATCATTGCGGTAGAAAAACTAAAACAGACATCACAACCTTTAGCTTAGTTTACGCTGTGGAAATGAAAAGGAACCTTTGCTCCATTGCACGTGTTGTTTCCTGTCTTCAGTCAGTCTGTATGTGATTCCCCCACTCTCACAGAATTATCCAGGGTTCAATAACACCTTCGATAATTTCAATAAGGTGCTTTCAAGGTTTGGAAAGTGCTTGATTTGTGTATAAAGTGCTTGATATTCTATCTGCACAGTTTTGTAATAAAGTTGTCGTAAACTTTTAAGAGAAACAAACTCCTTCAGAAAGTCAGGTGATTATTTATGAGTCTAGTTTGAGTGAGAAGGTTGTTTATCTCAACACAGAGAGATTTATTCAAGGCAGTCAATATTATTCATTGAAATGAAGGTGGTGTTTTATTATATTACTAATCCATTATTCTGCCGATTAATCAGTTATACTGACGATTAATCAGTTCTGCTGACGATTAATCAGTTCTGCTAACGATTTTTTGGGTTTAAAAAAATTACCACACGCTGCAAATTTCTCATTTAACCACTTATACTGTTTTATACAGTATTACAAATGCATTAAAAGATGTGAATAAATACATAATTCAATTCATTTTTTAAATAAGAAATAAAATGTTTTTTTATTGCCTAAAATGCAGCGCCGTCGGATTAAGTGAACGCTTGATCAGTTGTAACAGAAATAAATGTGAAAAGCCTTTTCTGCTTGACAGACTGTGTAGAAATAATCTGTTGATTATGTTTTTGATTTAACCTTTAATAACTGGATTGCAAAATGTGCTTCACACAAGAGTTTTTACAGACGTGAAGCTAAAACTACTTTTGGAGTTCTGAGTAGAACAAATTAGCAAACAAAAAATTTAGTTTTTTCTCTTTTTTTTTTGTCTGAAATGTAAAATGCAGTTTTGACTTAATTACTTCTCTGAATATTTTTGTTTTTACACAAATGGCTTTATTTTTCAGCCTGTATACGTCTTTACACGATTAATCAGTTACTAAGGTAGATGACGATTATTTCAACAATCAATTAATCACGATTAATTGTTTCACACTTATATTTTATATATTAAAAGTATTGAAATTGGGGGACCTTTTGGTTAAATTTGTTTTGTTCTCAGACTAATCAAGTGTTTAAGGTGTGTGTAAATTTTCAAAACCTTTAATTTTGACAAGAAATTATTAACAGTAATAAATGATGTCATAAAACGACAAACTGAAACTGTCTTCTATAGTGTAGTTTTTATCTCCAAAGTTTGAACACTAGCCTTGAAAATGTTTGAGTTTTACTGTAGGTAATGTGTACAAACCCTGAATATTGCAAAAGCAGGTCAAGGTGCAGCTCTGGACCTGATCTCAAAATGATGATGATGATGTCACTGAGGAATGCTCCGTCTGAAGGTTTTCTGTGTCCTGTTTCCCGGCAGGGAGCTAATCGGGTGCTATCAGAGCGGCGCTCAGAGCAGCGGCGCCTCCTCACTGTCATCGGAACAACAGCCGTCATGGACTCTGACCTACTTAAGCTGAACCAGCTTAAGGTACAGCCGTCCTCCTGTTGGGTTACAGCCGTCATGATGTTCCATTTGCAACGCATTTTTCAACTGAAGACTTTCTTCCTCTAGCAAAGTCGTATCTGGTTTCTGGGGGTTTTACATTTAAGTCATGCACAGCTACTTTGAAACTATGTTAGAAATGTTTGGGTGGAGTTCTGCACTGCAGAAACACAAAATCTTACCAAGTATGTTTTGGTTTAGTTTCCAGTGCAAATGTCTGTGCTTGAAATAAGACAAAACCAAATTAGAAGTAACTTTTTAGCAAGATATAGCAACTTGTTATAAGTAAATAATTCATTCATATCCCTGCTCTGAAACCTCAAATGTTTCTTTATTTTGAAGAATTTAAATTTTGTTTTCTGCTTTTAGGAGTTATTTTAGTTTATTGGTTCTCTTTTCTGATTATAAAATACTATAAATCACTTAATTTTGTCATTATAAAGATAATTTTACTGGTATATAACATGTCCAATCAATGTTAAATCAAAAATCAAAAGTGTTTTTGGTCCAGTTTCTAGTGTAAATATCTTAGGACACTTGAACTAGAATAAAATTAAGTAACTTTTTAACAAGATATAGGAGGTTATTTTTAAGCAGTAAATCCTTAATATTGTTGAAAGAGTACAAGACATGTTTCCTATATTATAAGATGGAGAACTAGGTCCATTCTAAGAAAAAATCATGAGAAAAACAATTATATTATGAGAGTAAAATCTTAATATTCTCAAGACTTTTTATTCTTGTAATGTTATGACTTTATTCTCATAATTTGATCTTTTTAATTTTCTAATTATGGCCGTCATACTCTGTTGTAATAACCCACCAGTGGAACAAAACACTTTAATTTATAATAAATTAAATATGTATTGTCCACTGGCAGATTATTTCACTGACTAGTAATTTTTCATCAATATTGAGAAATTATTTACTTTAAAAAGGTCCTATATATTGCTAAGAGTTACTTGTTTTGTCTTATTTCAAGTACACTTATAAATTTGCACAGGAAACTGGACCAAAACCTCTTGGTAAGATTTTGTATTTTTGCAGTGTAAAAGCAGTGATAGAATGATTCCAAGGTTTAGAGAAACAAAAAGCTCATGTTTTTATTTATTTCCTTTTAATTTTCCTCCTTACAGTTCAGAAAGAAGAAGCTGCGATTTGGGCGCAGCAGGATCCATGAGTGGGGCCTGTTTGCCATGGAGCCCATCGCCGCCGACGAGATGGTCATCGAGTACGTCGGTCAGAACATCAGACAGGTAGGACTTCATTTTATTTTATTTTCATTTTCATTTTTGCCATTTAAGTGTAAAACAGAATTCAAACTCCAAAGCTTCAACAGACCAAGGATTCAGTTTCCAGATTATTTCGCAGCTTGTTAGAAAGGGACCGATTAGGCAAAATTCACTTTTTACCTGTTTCTGCATTTCCATTTGGATCTAAAAACTGACCAAACACTTAAAAAAAAAAACACACACAGGCATTTTTTTTGGCAATAAGTTAAAGTTGTTTTGGTGTCTGGGAAAATGAACGTTTCAAAAAGTTCAGATTGTTGAGTCACTTTCCATAGGCGCTGTGCCGTTACCTAGCAACCCCAGTGGAATTCTGCTCGTCACCTAGCAACCCAAACTGAGTTCCAACGCATTTCATCAGCTGGTTTTACCACTCTGTGCGAAAAAACAAGTTCTTTGTTGTTGACCTACAGTCCAGAAACCAATTGGTGCTTTCTTTTCTTTTTGCACAAGGCTCTACTAATGCTTTTCAAAGAAGTACGGTTGTATAATTGCACAGTTGCAGGAAGGTGAAAGCAACAGCAGTCATTACTTTCTTCAGTGGAGATTTCTGTGACACCCAGAAGAGATAAAAACAAACAACGGTCCTGATTTTTATGGACCTATTCACACATTTTCCTTTTGACTTTCTGGTTAAAACCAAGATTCTTAGTTTTGCGAGTTTAAGTTCTTTAAATAAAAATGAAAGGGAAACGGTTTTTAACATCTTGTAAAACAAATGTTTTGTCAAACTACAACGGTTTGTTTCTTGTGTGAAACAGAATAACAGGAGATGCTGGCTCTAGCTTTAATTTATTTTTTCTTCCATTCACACTGTAATTCCAGGCATTATGGTTTGATAAATGTGGCTAACATGCAATCCAGGATAATTTAAATGGAAAAAAATGCATAAAGCTCATTCTGAAATGACGTTATATAAGATGTAATGAAGATGTTTTGTATCACCCATAACCCATAGTCCTATTCTAACCTGTTCACCTTTAGAGAAATTATACTTTTTTTGTGTTTTGGCATCAATCAAATCGCATGTTCCAACTCGTTGATGCAGATGGTGGCCGACAACCGGGAGAAGCGGTACGCTCAGCAGGGCATCGGGAGCAGCTACCTGTTCAGAGTCGACCACGACACAATAATAGACGCCACCAAGTGTGGCAACCTGGCGCGCTTCATCAACCACTGCTGCACTGTGAGTCTCCACCAAATCAATCGAGTTTATCGGTGTAGCGCATTTCAGGCAACACGGCAGCTCAACGAGCTTTACGTCATGAAAACATTAAAATGTCATGAACACATTAAAATGTCATGAACACATGAACTACCTGCTTAGAGTTGCTTTTGAAACTTAATAAATTAAACATTGATCAACATATTTGATGATTTTGATTACGGCAGTTGACAAAATGTGACGTTTGTTACTGGCAGACTTGAGAAGTAACTAGTTAAATTTACTCAGTTACATTTGCTGGAGTAACGTTTTTGAAGATCTGTTCTGTTAGGAGTATTTTTACCACGCTGTACTTTTTACTTTTACTTGAGTAACTTTATAATTAAGTATTTCTACTCTTACTTGAGTAAATTTCTGGATTTTCTACCCACAGAATGAAAAACAAAAATATTTTTACCAAAAATTCACCAGACACAAACCCACCCCTGCAGTTTTTGTTACATTTATAAGTTTTTTATAAAAATAAAAAATAAAAATGTTTTTTTGCCTGATTTTGTTGTTTTTTGTTAATTAAACAAATTATTGTCACTTTGACCCTTAAAACACCAATATCTCCACTTCAATTTATATTTTGGTGTAATTTTTACATATTAAATGAAAATCTGATCAGTTATCAAATACTTTTTACTCTTATTTGAGTAAATCTCTTGAACGGCTACGTCTTACTTGTACATAATTGTGGGTACTCCATCCTCCTCTGACTAGTGGTTTCACTATTGGTGACTGTATAATTTTTTTATGGCCATGTGCTACAAATAAACTTGATTGGTTGATTAAATATAATGTCACGTATGCGACATTACTCCTGTCATTCTGAAATGTTCTTCAGGTGATAAAAGTCTGACTTTGTAACTAACTTTATGTGACTCTGAATGTCCAACGTCTAAACGTTTTAAAATCTTCCTTCCTCAGCCAAACTGCTACGCTAAGGTCATCACCATAGAGTCTCAGAAGAAGATCGTGATCTACTCCAAGCAGCCGATCGCCGTGAACGAGGAGATCACCTACGACTATAAATTCCCCCTGGAGGAGAACAAAATCCCCTGCCTGTGTGGAACGGAGAACTGCCGCGGAACGCTCAACTAGTGAAAAAAAAGCACTTCCTGTCCTATTCTTCTCGCCAGCAGCTGACCTTTACCATTTTTATTATTTTTTTTTTATTTTTTGTCCGAGTTCAGAGCCCCAGAAAGTAGGAAATGGTGTCGCACACATTTGCACTTTTCACTTCAATTGACGTTAACGCGCCTCCTGTTTGGGTTTCTCAGCACCGGAGGACTGGCAGTATTGAACAAGTCATAAAAACTTTTTTTTTTTTTCTATTTCCACGCCAGCGACCGTTTGATAAACGGCAACACACAGGTCATTTCTGTCTGTGTCAGATCAGTTTTTTACACATATCATGGGATTTTTCTTTTTTTTTATAGATCTATATTCCCCCTCCAGCATCCATATTCATCCCCACACAAACGCACAGGAACGCCAGAAAAATTCAGGGCTTTTAAAAATCGCTTGTCATGGGCGCACTTTTAAAAATAATAATAATAATAATAAAAAAACTTCTTTCAACTAGATTTTCAGTCATGCAGGATTTCTGAGTGCGATAGTTGTTTTGTGATTTTGTTTCCATCTCTCTTTTGAAAGCCTTTGCTGTAATTAATAGCATTTTGTTGCGTTTGCAGAAAGTTTCTTAGAATGAAATGACTTTTCCCCTCAGTGTTCAGCTGTTGTCTCCGTGTCTCTCTTGGTTTTGATTTGCAACAACCTTCTGCCGTCTAAAAGTGTTAATATTTCTCTTTTTTTCAGTCGTTACTGACAGTCAGCACAGCAGAACAGTTTTCTCCCTTCACTCTGATGTACCTGCTTTTAACTGCTCATTTTTGCTGCATTTCTTCTGTATGAAAGGTTTGCAGATTTTCACAAAGTTTGCTTGAATAAAGCAATTGGAAATGTTATTTAGTGCTTGGATGTTCCCTACAGGTTCTCCAAGGATAAAGGAACAAAAAAATGCAAACAATCGTTTCTTTCAGGGTTCCTACACACAAGTTTCTTTGACGACTTGTTAAAATGTTAGATTTTTCCAGACATTTTATGCTACATTTAAATGATCTTGCCTTCATTTTCGATTTTTTTACACATCAATGTTTAGATTTTTGAATGTTTTTACATTCAAAAATAACTAAAAATGGCCATTTCAGTAGATTTTAGACATTAGACACATTTACAGAATTTTTTTTCAGGTTTGCATTTATTGTGCGAGACTCCAACCCATATTTGGCAAATTACAGATTTTTTGAAATGTAGTATGTAAACTGTACATTATGACAACTGTGTAGGAACCCTGTGCATTATATATTTTCTTCTTCTTGCCTTTAAAAGCGCGTATATCGGTTTCTCTTTGTGTTCCTGTTTTATTTCAACAACAACAAAAAGTCTGTTGGAAGAAAACGACTGAAGGATTTCAACTTGTTTTCATTGAGAACACAGATGTTTAGTTGCTTTATAAGGTTATCTTTAAAAGAAACTCCAAAATTCACCTGTATTTATTTTATCTGAGTGTTTGTCACACACCGAACATCGCTCACTAACATGTTCTGTCCTGGTGCGGCGGATGGAGACGTTGGGTTTTTTGCTGTGTACGTGGCTGTTGCACTGCAGACAGTCGGGCTCTTTCGTGTTTACCCTCAGTTTTTATTTAATCTTTTTTTTTTTTTTTTTTTTTTCCCGGACCGTCCAAAGTTTAACTTCGATGTTGAAACTTTTAACCAGACTCCCTCTTTTTTTATTTTTCTTTTTTTGTGTGTGTGTGTTCCCTCGCAACCTGAAAATTGTGTACTATAATGCTTGTTGCAATGAAAGCCTTTCCATACAAAACAAAACTTATTTACGACAGGATAAAACAGGAAAAAAAGAAAAAAAAGAAGTAAATGTAAATATTGTAGAGATGTTTGTTTCTCGTGGAAACAAACAGATTCCAAGCTGTAAATATGTTGTTCCTTTTCCTCTCTCCGTGAGGAAATGTGTACATACCTTTCATTCATTTATTTTTTATTGTTTTTTTCCTCTTAATTTGATGATTTTAATATTATTTGCAATATTTCTCTTGTATTAATGCGTTGAACCCTTTATTAATGGTGCATTAAAAATATTTTTTAAATAAAAACAAGAAAATCTGATGCTTTTTTCTCCTTTTAATGACTCTTCTCGACCTGCGAGCTGCAACTGATTTATTTTATTTTTAACGGAAAGAGGAAGGGGAAAGATGGCTCGGTCCTCTCAGCAGATGTTGACCTCAGCTGGAAAATCCCTGCATCTGTTTCCAACGTGTTTCTGCCGCTGCCTGACTTTGTGAACCTCGGGTATTGTTTTTGTTTCGCCAGACGGGAACAGAATCCAGATCTGGAAAGGGTGATAACTGACATGTTTTACAGCTGCCAGGAATTATTCCTTTATTAGAAACTGTTCACAAAAAAACTCCTTTTATAATTACAGGGAATTTCTTAGCAACATTGTTTTATTTACATTAAAGGGGATTCATATTTGTTTTCTTAAGAACTACCAAGCTAGCTGTTTTTTCTGATTGTTGAGGTTTTCAATAAAACCTCCTGATTTTTGAGTTGCACTGTCGTTACCTAGCAACCCCAGCTGACCACAACCCGTCACCTAGCAACCCAAACAGAACTAAAGCACATATGCGCAGACTAAAATCTCACTATTAAAAACTGATTTATGTAAAAAGATGTAATGAACATGTTCTGTGTAGATAATTTACCGATCATAACCTGTTCAAGGTTTTGATCGGTACATTAAAGGTGGCCTTTTATGTTCAGTTTTAAGCATTAGCTACAATAATGTAGATTTTTGAGGTTGTAACTCGTCTTCTGACTCCGTAATTAGTTGGTGAACTATTCTGGAAGTGTTGCATTCCCTTTTATGTTCATATCCAATGACTTTGAACCTTTCTTCTCTTATCCTCAGTTGACACAGTAAAACCTCACACCTTTGAACTCTCCTTCCTGACTCCAAATTATCTGTTGATAGTGTAAAGGCCTTGACTGAGTTCAGCGTAAGTTCAAGGACTCCATGTTAGTGAAGTACGGAAGGGGATTAGGGCCAAGAAAGAAAAAAAGAAAAAAAATCAAATTCTGACCTTATTTTTATAATTCCGACTTTCTTTCTCAGCATTCTTTTTTCTCAGAACTCCGACTTTAATCTTAGAATTTTTTTAAAATTCGTTTTTCTATTTATAGAATTCTATTTTCTCAGATTATTTTTTTCAGAATTCTCACTTATTTTCTCACAATTCTTTCTTTTTCAAAATCCAACTTAAATCTAGGAATTCTTACTTTTATGTCAAATTTTTTACTGTTACGGCCCCTGGCCTGGCCCCTCTCGAGGCTGTGCAGGCTCCTTTGTTTTGTTATGCAGGTTCAGCCGTGCCAGAACACCGTCCTGATTGGCTGCCTGGAGGCTGCAGGAGAGCAGCCACTCCTTTGGATCAGCAAAGCCAATCAGATGCTGATGAGGCCCACCTGCACAATATAAAAGACACCTGACATCATTCCTCCAGTGGGACAGCTAGTAGGAAGAGGTTTTGTAAAGCTGTTCCCCAACCTTTTGTTTGCTGCTGCTTTGTGGAACTTTTGTTTGCTGCTGCTTTGTGGAACTTTTGTTTGCTGCTGCTTTGTGGAACTTTTGTTTGCTGCTGCTTTGTGGAACTTTTGTTTGGTTTGCTAAAGCAGTTTGACTTTGTTTGCTTTTACAAGCTCTAAGCTTGTGCTAGGGGGGTTTGGTGCTCCCTTTTGTCTTTTGAGTTGGATTGTTTTGAGTTATCTTTAGACCGATTTGTTTGAACTTTTGTAATTTAATTTGCACTGCACGTTCTTAAACTTGTTACTCATTTTCTTCCGTTTCAACTGGGTTAAGTTGTATTGTGTCTTGGTTCTGTGAAACCTCCTTTTTTTGTAATAAATCACCTTTTTAATGAACCCCTTTTTCTCTGGACATTTTTTATGTTGCTGTCCCTGGACCCCTAGACCTTGGGGGTGTAACATTTACTTTTTCAGAATTTAGATTATTTTCTCAGATTTTTATTTATTTTTTTTAGAATTCTGACTTTAATCTCAAGATTCTATTTCTGTGTTAATCTAAATAAAAACCCAAATACTCCTAAATGTATGTCAGTTCTGCTGCTAGTATATAAAGTAATCTCTTAAGTGTTTCCTCCTTGTTATATTTCTACATTTTCACTTCATTCACACTGATAGCCTGTCCCAAATTTGTTTGATAGATTTGAGATTTCAGACTAAACAAATTAAACATTTCAAATTTCTGTTTCCGACCTTCTTTTTTTTTTAAAATCTGAATTCTGGAATTAAAGTCAGATTTTTTTATTTATTTATTGTTTTTTTCAGTGGCACTAATCTTGTTCCGTAGATTTTTTTTATTATTATTTTTTTTACCCCCTAGTAAAGCTGAGCTGTATCATGAGCAAAAGGAAACTGGGTGCGTTGGGTATTACTTCAGTTTTAAGCTGTTGATCTTAAAATAGATTCCTAAATCTGTGTCTGCCTTCATCCGGAAAAAGCGGCTCATTGACTGGAATAGCTGCTCCCACCCAGCTACATGCTTAAAAACAGAATCACCTTTATTTTGTAGATCATGATGAAATGAACTGTATCACACTCTACTGGGAAGTTATGCAATTCATGGCATCTTTAATAACCTGATTGTTTAAGGCTCTCCTTGAAGTGTGCTTCTGTTTGTCTTTGGTCTTAAGTCTTCATCACAGTAGTTACTGTTGCTACTGAGTCATACCTGCAAAAACACAAAACTGTACCAAGTATCTTTGTCCCGTTTCCAGTGCAAATATCTTAGTACACTTGAAAAAAAGACAAAAACTAACTTACCAGTAACTTTTCAGCAAGAAATATGAGTTTATCTTAGGTCAATAGTTCCTTAATATTTATGAAAACGTGCTAGTTCCACTAATTTCACTTATGGGAAAATTATAAGTGATGTTATAAGTGAAATAATATGTCAGTGGAATAAAGTTTTTAAAAAAGATAGGTAAACCTGGAATCTAGAAATAATAAATAGAGGAATGATTATGATGTTTTTCTTCCTTCATCTGAGCTGTTTGGTCATGAATTTGTGTGGATCAGTTTGCATTTAGTTATTAGGGATAAGAAACTGAGACTTATAAATCAAAAAATTTTTACAAAAAAAATAAACATGTTTAACAATAAAAAAAAGTTAATTCAGTTGAATCAAACTGATTTAATGTCGATCCTAGTAGTTGAGTAATGCTGTCAGGTTCAGCTTATTTTTCAAAAAATGTATAGAATTGTTTTCCTTTTTGGACAATTTGTCCCCTTTGTGAGAGATTTTTGCTCTTATACGTTTTTGCTTTTGGACATTTGTTGCAGCTCATAAGAATTCAAAAATATCTCAAACACAATTCTTATGAAACCTAAATTCACTTTAAAGAGTGAAAAATTTTTGTTTTGTTTTTTTTAAGAAAGTTAAAAAGAAAACCTTTACCAAGGTAAAGGTAAAGGTTTACCTTTACCTTTAAAGGTAAACCTTTAAATAGTCTTACCTGTGAAGGTACTATTTACCTTCACAGGTAATAGTCTATGAAATGATTGCCTTCCGTCTGGTTGTGCGGTCGCACGTGGTAACCAGAACGGTGTGTTTTGGTTACCGTTTCCTAGCAACAAGGAATTTGCTCGTCTCCTTGAGACATGTAACGGTTCTCAACAGAAGGTTAATTTCATGTTCTATCCCAGGTGTTCTAATATTAGAAACGCTAAATTTAAAATAAATAAATAAAAACACAAAACAAATAAATAAAAACGTTCAAAACAGAGGAATTTAAAACTTGCCGGTATATCTGTCAATTGTTTTAGAGAAAAAAATATCAGAATATAAATTAATTTTAATGTCATTGTGCTAAAATAAAGCAAACAAAATTTTAAATGATATATTATAATCATCCCAGTTCTTAAAAAAAATTATAATTTTTGCTTGAAGCAGATATCTTGGGTATAGTACCCCAAAATAAGAGAAGCAGAACTCTGACATATTTTTACTCAAGTAAAAGTAAAACGTAGACATCCAAGAAATTCAGAGTAGAAAGTATTTGGTAAAAAGTCTACTCAAAAACTGAGTAGCTGATCAAATTATCAGTCATCTCATATTTAAAAATTACATAAGCAGAGTCCAAAATCTAAATTTAAGTGGAAATTTTGGTATCTCAAGGACCAAAATGACAATAATTCATATGAGTAACAGTAAAAAAATTGAAATCAGTTTCTTTCAATAAAAAACTTAAGAATCTTTAACAAAAACTGCAGATGTGTGTCTGTGTCTGGTGAATTTTTGGTTAAAACATGTTTATTTTTCATTCAGTTGGTGGAGGATCTAGAAATTTTACTCAAGTAAGAGCAGCAATACTTCATAATAAAATTACTGAAGTAAAAGTAAGGAGTACAGAGTGGTAAAAATACCACTAAAAGTTGTTGGGGGTTTTTCTGAACAGTTACTCGGGTAAATGTAAATGTACCCAACTCTAAAAAGAGGAAACGTTATGAGAGGAAACCATATGTTTACAAATAAATGTCTTGTTGTTTGATGAAAGTTATACATTCCCATCTTAACAAAAAATGTCTAGACCACTCAAGGATTTAAGTGACGGCCGGCGCCATATTTAATTTTTCAAATATCACTTAACTGTGAATGTAGAGTGCAGGTTATGAAAGTCCAAAACATTGAAACCACTATATTCATTGATCACAACCTTCTTTCCAATAATATGAAATAATTTCTACACGTAAAAAAAAAAAAAGAAGTAATTTCTCCACGTCATATGATCCGGTGTATCATCCTCTCTTGGTCCCCTTTACAAAAAGGGGCGGAGCTTGTGGCTCATATTCGTGCTCGCCTCCGCCGGCTGTCAGCAGTTATTCGTGCAGAAGCGGTGAGCGCTCACAGAAAGCTCAGTCTCTCCTCCACCATGGCAGAAAACAAGCGGACGCTCGTCTATTTGATCACCGGAGGCTGTGGTTTCCTCGGCAAGCATCTGCTCGATGTTTTGCTAGAGAAAGAGGAGAAGCTGGCGGAGGTGCGGGTGTTTGACAAGCACATATATCCCGGGTTTTACGAACAGAAGAAGACAGGTAAGAACAGCGTCTGTTCTTTTCTTTCTGCCGCAGTAATGCTGTTTGAAACATTAGAGGTGCATCGTTTTAGTCTGCTGGCTTTTACAAAGTAATATAATAACTGGACTGCGTTTAATGACTTAAGTAGATTTGAAAATAAACACAATTCTGTACTTTTAAATATCAAAATATTCAGTTAGTCGTTTGGTTTTCAGTTGAATATCCTCATTTTATTCAAAAGATACATTTATTGATTTTTCTTGCGTGTTGGAATTAAATACAGCATAAATATTCCCCTGTTTTAAAAGGTGCGCAATGTTTTTTGTTCCTATATCATATGCTAAGTAATCTCTTATCTATGGGTTTCTGTCTGCTCGCATCATATGCTTCATGATAACATGAATAGCCTCTCTGAGTAGCTGAATAAATGAACCATTCCGTCCTTGTTTGGGTTTATTCAGTCATTATGAAATGTGACTGAAGCGTGGTTTGCTTTCTGAGTGTAATTCAATAATATATGACTGATCAGCAGTTTTAGAAAAACTCTGATGCCCTGTGCTCAAACTGATGAGAAATGAAAAATGAAAAATGAGATGCTGGCTTGTATGTTCAGCGTTTTAAAACTGGTCTGAACTGGTGAAACTTTTGCAACCGATTCTCTGAACCCAGGTTCAAAAGTCCAGTTCCCTGGCTGTTTTCTGCTTGCGTTGGATTATATCAGCAATTCAAGGACGAGGCATGAGAGCAAAGATAAACCAGGAGTTCAAGACCTTTCTTGAAATGATAACACACTTCTTCACTCCTACACTAAGTCTAGAAGATGGAGCAAAACACAATAAGTCTTAAAATAAACTTCAACCTCAGAATGTATTTATTTGTTTGAACATTATTTCATTAACTTTTAAACTATTAATTTGTTTTTATACACAATATTTTACATATGAAACTAAATTTGGAGGCAGTGCACCATCAACAATCCTCCCATGTGAAATATGGATGAACGGAACATGTGAAGCATCAAGCAACAATATAAAAACAAAAGCAATATAATAGTTTTTTGTTTTAATTGCTTGAAAATGTTTGTTTATGTGAACATTGTCTTAACTTTTAAAAATATTTCACATGGGGAAATTGAATTTGGAGGCTATTTGCGCCATTAATAATAATCAATACAAGAAGAATTTGGAATTACAACAACATTAAATTTCCCTTTGGGATCAATTGAGTATATTTGAATTTGAATTTTGAATGAATAATCCTCACATGTGAAAAGCAGTCAAAAGAAAGAATAAGGCTTGCTGAAAATTACATAAAAGTTTTAGGGGGGGTTTTTTGCCTCTTTTGTTTGATATTTTCTCCGATTACGAATTCTTTACATTATTTGCGCGTTTTTATGACTTATTTACATTTATACGTAAATAAATCTAGTTTATTTAATGATTGTACATAATTACAAAAAGGTAAAGTGAAACATATTTAACTTCCATTTATAATCAACATTTGTGAAGTTAGAGGCGAGTGATCTTTTTCTGTAAAATATGTGTATTACCCAGTGAAAGCTTCTGTAATCGTAACACGCGGCTCATACGTTTTAACCGCTGCATAACGGCTTTTTGTATCCTAGCAACACCAAACAGAAGACAAACCCGGATACGACTAAGCACTCTTCAAAATAAAACACTCCCTCTTTCCAAAACACATTTTCGACATGCATACGAATCTAGATTATTTATGTGAATTAAAAGCGAATGAAATTTAGCGTTAGCGTAAATTTCTGTGGCGTATTTGACTGGACATGTTGCGGATTTCGGATTTATTAGTGTCGAAATGAATCAGCTTAGCGGTTAGCTTTAGCCTCCGGGACCAGTTTATGCTACATAGAAGAGACCTAGAAAAGTAACTGTTGCGTAAAACAGCTACTGATACTCAATGTTTACATCCATCCATTGTCTATACACCCTTTGTCCCTAATGGGGTCGGGAGGGTTGCTGGTGCCTATCCCCAGCTAACGTTCCGGGCGAGAGGCGGGGTCACCCTGGACAGGTCGCCAGTCTGTCGCAGGGCACCACAGAGACAGACAGGACAAACTACCATTCACACACACACTCACACCTAGGGAGAATTTAGAGAGCCCAATTAACCTGACAGTCATGTTTTTGGACTGTGGGAGGAAGCCGGAGAACCCGCAAAACCATGCACAGGGAGAACATGCAAACTCCATGCAGAAAGACCCCCCCCCCCCCCCGGCCGGGAATCAAACCCAGGACCTTCTTGCTGCAAGGCAACAGCTCTGCCAACTGCGCCACTGTGCAGCGCCCTCAATATTTACATCATTTCAAATTTTACGTCATTTATTTCAACACTATTAAGAGCAGCATTGCACAATAATTAACCTGTATTTGTCAGGTTTAGTTCATCAGATGGCCGTCATGTCTCACTCACATTTCAAAAGAAATGAGCAGCCAATGTGATAGGATAAGACGTTTTTCCTCTTGAGCTGATAAGAAAACGATTACTGGAAAATGTGCAGTTGCAAGAATTTTGTAACAAGGAACTATCCTTAGCAAACTATCTATGTCTTTTTTTTATTATCTCCTGAAATTCTTTGGAAAACATTTTGTTTCCTTGCATGCAGTAATGGGTGAATTTCCTTTCTGTTTCTTATGAAGATGAGGTGGAAGTGACTTTAATCCAAGGAGACATCACAGATTACAACAGCGTGTTGGAGGCCACCCAAGGGGTCGATGTTGTAATCCACTCTGCCAGCCTGGTGGATGTGTGGCATAAAATCCCAGCATCCCTCATCTTCTCCGTCAACGTCACAGGTATGTCCCAGAGGTGGCTGGATCTGAGTAAGAACAGGAAGAAAGGGAATGATTTCTGAGGAAATCCACACCTTTAGTGACAAAGGATGGCATGACTGTGACGGGATCAAAACGGAAACGATCAGGAAGTTGGATCACATATTTTTCCAGTTAGTTGGGATTTGTTTCTATACTGTAATCAAATTCCAGGAAAATATTTTTTTTGTTCTTCATAAAGTATTTGTCCTTAGGAGAAAATAATTGCCATGTTGCAGAGGTGGATAGTGCAAAAATTGCACAAATTTAAAAATAGCACTACTTTAATATATATTTACTCAAGTGAAAGTAAAAAGTAACCATATGGGAAATTACCTTTGATTAATTTCCCATATTAAAAATTAACCAAAGGAAATTTGGTTAATTTAGGTAAACTCAGTAAAATTACTTGGAAAAAACTTGTACGAGAGAAATAGCTAGTTACTACTTGCCTCTGAAAAGGCTTTTGTTTTTCCCACGCACCTGTTTCTGAGGAAATACTTTTGCAGGTTCAGTTATGATGAATTCCAATTTTAGCACATCATTAAAGGAAGTTGTATTAGGAGAAAACATTCAAAACATGCAATCACGCTCCATGACGATCAGGATTTTGAAACACTCCTCTGCGGTACATTGATTCTTCCACAACTGAAGTTTCAACTGCTTGCTAATAACTTGGTGGTTTTTAATCCATGTGGCAAATTACTTCTTAGGAAACCACAAAAATTAAAAAAACAAACAAACAAAAAATCCTCCCAGATGTTTTTTGGCAATCAGTTAATAATTATTGGAGTCTGGATAATTCACAAATCTTCCAAAAGTAACGCCATAAATCAGCAGCATTGCCTCTTATCTTGTAACGTGTTCTAACTAAAACCAGGAAGATAGAGCACATAACACCAGTTTTAAAGTCCCTCCACTGGCTCCCTGTAGCTCAAAGAATAGACTTTAAAATACTGTTGTTAGTTTATAAATCACTGAATGGTTTAGCACCTCAACACATTAAAGATCTGCTGCTGTTGTATCAACCTTCCAGAACTCTCAGGTTCTGGTTCTGGTCTGCTTTGCATCCCCAGAACCAGAACCAAACGAGGAGAAGCGGCATTTAGCATCTATGCACCAAAAATCTGGAACAAACTTCCAGAAAACTGTAAAACAGCTGAAACACTGACTTCCTTTAAATCTCAACTAAAAACCCACTTGTTTAGAGTTGTATTCGAAACGTAATCAATTGCAAATTTATTGACGGAATCTGACTATGTTGTGTTTTTACTGTTGATTCTATGTTGCATTGTATCTTTGTGTTTGATTTGATGTAAAACACTTTGAAATGCCTAGCTGCTGAAATGTGCTATACAAATAAAGTGTGATTGATTGATTGATTGAACCCCAGCAAAGCCCAGCCCGTTACCTAGCAACACCAGGAGAGTTCCGCCTGTTACCTAGCAACACTAGGAGAGTTCCGCCCGTTACCTAGCAACACCAGGAGAGTTCCGCCCATTACCTAGCAACACCAGGAGAGTTCCGCCCATTACCTAGCAACACCAGGAGAGTTCCGCCTGTTACCTAGCAACCCTAGAGGAGCGTCAGCACATTTAGTCAGTTGGTTTTATCGCTGTATGTGCTGTACAATGGCTGCTGGAAAATACAAGTGTTTTGTTATTTACTTGGCATCTAAAAAAAAACCACTCACTGCATTTCTGTTGCTTGAGCCTCCAATTCTGCATGTTTTGTAGCCATTTGTGAGCGTAAACGTTGAGCTTGGTGGGCGTGGTCAGCAGCAACTTGTTTGGATTTAAAGTGACAAGAGAGAAATTGAAACTAAAACAAAAGTTTTCTCTAAAATTGTACAGTCTGTAATTTCTGCTTTGGTGTTTAATTTTCAATATATACCACATAGTGACTCTGCTGTCTGTTTGTGTCCAAGAATGTGGCACAAACACAATATTTAGTATCATTGTCAGCCTTATCTTTGAAAACACATTTCTGGGAATATCTTTGTGGCCGTTACACATAAATACTCCACAAAAGCAGGATGGCTATGAGACGCCTCATTAATAAAGAAAGAAACTGAATTCTATTGTTTGGTTTTTAGATTTATGCTTCTCGGTTGGACTTGGATGAGTGGGTTGGATCAGACAGGAGTGATTCAACAACACGGACAAAAGATGCTTCTGTTGTCTGTTAGCTGACTGGGCTTTATGAATCCCCCTTTGCACAAAGACAGCAGAGCATAACACAACAGATACATCCTGAGTTGACTAATCCCCTAGATGACTGATTCCTGTATCCATAAATACCCAACGGTGAGGTTAGATTCTGATTTAGTTTTGCTTTATTTCATCAAGCAAAGTGGCTCAACCTGGTTTCTCATTCAGTTCTGATTTTAAAGAATGACAAACATTCAGATAATCCCTCCTGGTTCCCCAGAGCTCCTGTTTCTGCGCCAAAGTTTTCCGGACTATCGTTAACTATTTCCTTCTAACCTGAGATGAAATGTCTTTCTGATTTTCAAATTCAAAAGTCCTGCGTTACCGTTAAATTCTGTCGTCTGGAGCTCTAAAAACCACTTTGCCATCTCTTATTTTAGTGAGAAGGGAAAAAAAAAGGATTTCAGCTTAACAATAAATAAGATATAGGTAATACATTGGATAGAATATCCAATAATTTCCCTGAACTGCACAGCATTATCTTGGAATCAACTCACTCACTCAATCTTTGGTTACCTAGCAACCCAGTCATTCTTTGGTTACCTAGCAACGACCTGCTGAGTAACTTGGTTGTGGAGCATAAAATAATGCTCTTTTGTAAAATGAACTCTTCTATACTTTAATCTAGTCATCTGCTGCCAAAGAAAATGTAACAGAGGAATCCGAGTCTAATGTTGCCAAATATCAGATAAGTAATAAATCAACTGTTTCCATTGACGCAAGACGAGGCATCCTGTTTCCTGTCGTCGTTTTTTGTGTTTCTTTCCAACGGCTGTCCTGCTTCGATAATGGAGTCCAGATTTAGTTTGAGCACAAAGGGGGGGGGGGGTATTCCAGTCCACATGTGGGTCCCATACCGCAATTTAATCTGCTTTTAACATGCTCATCTGGGGAAAACAGACACACTAATTTATTTCAGTAAGCCTTTATTTAATGTTGAGCGACAGTTAAATGTCCTTTCTAAGTCGAGTTTGGCTGATTTTTGCCGTCAGGAACGGAGAACGTGATCCGAGCGTGCGTGGAATGTGGCGTCGAGCGCCTTGTCTACACCAGCAGCATGGAAGTGATTGGACCCAACATGAACGGCGATCATTTCAAGAGGTAAACGTCATTCCTCATCATTAAAAACTGTAAAAGTCCTCTTTGATGGCTCTCTCTTTCTTCTGCCATGTGTTTTCCACATGCCATTAATCCAGATGTTGTCCGGACGCCATCCTGTTTATCTGGGAAAATAAAACGATAATTATGTTAATGATGAGGGAAGGATGGGATATAATTAAGACTGGGTGGATTCAAAACAATCATAACTCAAAGTATGAAAAATGTTCATCAGGAAGGCTGTGAATTTCATTTAGGGGTGTCCAAAGTGCGGCCGGGGGGCCATTTGTGGCCTTCAGAATGCATTTGTGGGGCCGCTGGCTACAATTTAAGACTGGTGTAAATTTTACCAAGCAATTGACAAGTTGTAGCTGAATATTTCTTGTTAATGAGAAAACCAGAGGATGTGTGTCAAAAGTCGAGGCCAGAGGGCCAAATCCGGCCCGCCTACGTCTGTTGCAATAACCAATAAATCAGTTCATTACATGATAAATTAAAATGACCAGAATTTTTATTTGTATGATTTATAGTTTTTCTCTTCCCTCTCTTTTACCAAAAACAAGACAACAAAAGTCCTCATTCTGCACCTCTTTTTTTCTTGAAGGACAGTTTTGTTTACACTCATAATTCATTTTATTTGTTGTTTTGTTTATTTATTTTGGATAATTCAAATATTTTACCTTTAAGAACATTCATAATCTTGATTAAACCCAAAATGAAAATTTGTTTGACAACCCTAACCTAGGAGAGTTAACCCAAAAGTTTTATTCAAATTGAAAAATACTTTATTAATCCCAGAGAGAAATTAAAAATAAGAAATTATAAACTTTTTTTATTTTAATAAGACAAAAGTGAAGACATTTTGGATCTTACATGAGTTTCAGATCAATTTTCACATCAACTAATTTCTTTAGCTAAAAATGTTAAATGCGTAGTTTATTGTTTTAGTTTGAAAATCGAGTATTTTTCACCCAGGAGAACTTTCTACTTTACAATTTTGGTGCCAAAAATATATTTTTTAGGGGAGCAAATTGAAAGGAGACATGAAAGCAGCAGTCTGTGAGGATGTGTAAGATTGGCATTTAGCGTTACTGTACAGGCGCGTCTGATTGCAAACATTCCTCGCCAGTCATGCAACAACAGTCACATCTCTGTGTTGGTTATTATTATAAACATTCCTGTCAATTATCAGCTTTGGTTTATTTTCAGCTAAACTCTGCTCCTTTGATTCTTGTTTTGACTGAACATTTGGAAGGTGAATATTTAGTTTTGGGGTCGCTGTGACTAAATAACAGGCTGTCTGTAAACGTCACCGTTGTGTTAGGAGGAGACGTTCTCCACTGTGATTAACCAGCCAGAACAAACATTGCATGACAACAGGTCTGAGTTTCTGCAACGCCAAACCTCATGATTAGTTTCCATCCTGCTTTTTCTGGAATGAAAAAACATGACGCGTTGCAGATGAAAAACGGAGAACTTCAGATCCGTGTCGTGTAAATATAGCCTCAAAATCTGACTCATGTTTTTTTTTTTTTAGTGCATTTTCAAAATGTGTTCTAAAAAAAAAAGGACAATCTCACGAATGTTTGACTGTACTTCCTGTAAAGTTGATATTTTTAAATGTTTTAAAACTCCTAAAGCCAGCAAATTTAAACTAACAGGCCACAAAATGTATTAAAATAAAACTTAAAAAATTTGTTTGATTCTTTTATTTTATTTTTTTGTTTTAGCTGTTCAACAATAATCAAAAATGTTTACAAAATCTGCATCTTGGTAAATATCCATGAGATGAAAATCAATTTCCAAATTTTTTGGTTTCATCACTTGTTTTCTATTTTGTTTTGCAAATTTTTTTCTCTTGTTGATGTCTGGTTAAGGGCCAAGCAAAATCATTTCAAGGGCCACAAATGGCCCTCGGGCCACACTTTGGACACCGCTGGTTTGAAATCATGAACCAAATTTGTTTATCTATCAAAGACGACCTTAGTAAATACAAACAAATCTAAAAAAAAAAAAAAATAATTTTTGACCCCTGAACTTGACAATGTATCTGAGAAAACTGGAAATAAGTCTAAACTTTGACTAGGCCTCTCACAAAACCTTAGTTTAGCTCCTTTTTTATTTGAGCCTTTCAATTGAAACCAGCATTCTTTCATGGCTCGAAACAGCATTTTATCTTCCAGTAGTTAATTTAAAACTTAATCTTTCTGTGTTTAACATTTAGTGTGAAACATTTCCAGCAACAGAGATTATAAAGATCTAGAGAAAACAAGAGTCTTAGAGACCACCACACTACTGAAGAAGTCAGAAATGGTGTATTCTTGTGATTAAGATGTGATTTAACACTTTGTTAACACACAGAGGCTTTGTTTTTCTAAGTTAATCTTCCTTATTACTTTTCTGCGTTGTGGTCTTTTAGGTGAGTTAACTTCTGGATCAGAAAGGTTTCTTGTTTTTCCTCCATGGTATGTTGACACATCTTTAAGAAATCTTGGCTGTGTTTGGCTGCAGCAGGTGAAGTCATGACATTAACGGTGACAGAATGCAGCCACAAGATAAAGCGGTGCATCACGTCAGTCCAAACTTGCTGCGACAAACCTCTCTGCCTGGCAGCATCACATCCGAGTTATTCAGCTTTTCCCCTCAATAATTACAACATTAAGTCATGCTGAAACAACAAGGCTTTGTTGGCCCTGGAAGAGACGTGCGCTGATTCAGGAACGGAAACTCAGAGCGGGTCAAAAGGCTGCACAGAAACTTGTGATAAATGCTCTGAAATGGGTTTTCAAACATGTCATCAATCTGTGCAAACTTTTGTTTTGACTCACCGCCCTGGAGAATTTGCTTAAAATGCATCCTTCTCATCCAGGCCAAGGGTCAAAGGAACTGACTGCTCAACCAACATGTTTCCATGAATATACGTGCAACACAAGCCTGATATTATCTGATGATTTTCAGAGTTTTAAATGTGTTTTTTTTTTTCTTTGCAGAGGAAATGAAGACACAAAATATGAAGTGAAGCACACCATGGCGTATCCCCAAAGTAAAGCAAAGGCGGAGGAAGTTGTCCTGCAAGCTAACGGCAGACAGGTAAGACTTTGTTTTCAGATCTGGATGGTAACTGGTTACATTTACTTGAGTAACTTTTGGGTAACAAATCTACTTTTAGGGGTGTTTTTACTTTTGCTTGAGTAAGATTTGGGAATTTTCCACCCACTGTGAACAATTTCACTAAATGAAGAATAAACATTTGAACCAAAAATTCACCAAAGATTAACCACATCTGCAGTTTTTTAATTAGTTTTATATTGACAACATCAAATCTTTTGCCTGATTCTGTAATTATTTATATGAATTATTTTCATTTTGGTTCCTAAAATGCTGGATGGGTGTGATGATGTAATTTTTACATATGAAACGATCTGTTTTGATTAGTTACCTGAGTAAACGTTTTACTAAATACTTTCTCACTCATGAGTATTTTCTTGGATGGCTATTTTTCACTATTATTTGAGTAAAAATATATTGAAGTATTGCTACTTTTACTTGAGTAAAATTTCTCCTGAATTAAGAAAAAGTTCATTTTAATCATAAATTCATCAGATAAGCTCACTTTTGAGCTTCATAAATTTTAAGTTGAAAAACATCAATTTGGAAAAATGTTTCTTTTGCCTGATTTTGTAATCATGTTATTTATCTGAATTATTTTCATGTTTGATACTTTAAAATACAAAAATTCCCACATAACTTTATATTTTTATGAGTTACTCAGTGCTTGAGTAATTTCTTGAACGGCTACTTTTTCGATTTGAGTAAAAATATGTTAAAGTAGTGCTCCTCTTACATGGGTGAAGTTTTTTGGTGCTCTGCTTGTTTTTAGAAGAGCTTTCTGTTTGCCCTCCCTGCAGGGCGAGTGCATGAAAAGCACATTTGAGCTGTTGAGGACGTGTTTATTCACTGGAATGTAATTATTTCAGATCATTTCTCCAAGTCCCTGCAAACCTATAGGAGTAAAGTTTGCTTAAAACTAAAAACTGTGCACAACTGTGGTTTATTTAATCACTGTCAAATGCCTGGTTGGGTTTCAGCTTGGAGAAATCCTTGTAGGGGGGTTTTCTTTGAGCAACTTCTTTGCCACAGAATGCTCCCCCACCTCCCTTGTTGCCTCACTGGGGTGTTATTTCTGCTTTATGCAATCCAAACGCAGTAACTTTCCCATCAGACCCAGTTAGGAATGTTTTTTTGTCATGTTAAAGGGATCACAGTTTTCTAACAGGAGTTTGAACAATCAAGAATCAGCACACAGCTTCAGTTATTACAGTTAGAAGCTCAATCAGGCATGAAATCTGGGTGTAGTGATGGGCTGAGACATAAAAATTCACATAAAGACAGTTGCAAAGTTGGCCTTCTATCACCTTAAGAACATTTCCAGGATTAAAGGACTGAGCAAGATCTAGAAAAACTCATAAATGAACATACGCATATTTGATGTGTGTTGATGATTTTAATGCTGGCAATTAAAATGTAATGTCTGTTACTTGTTTTTAATTCTTGTCTATGTGATGTTTTTATGTTTTCACAATATAAAGCACTTTGTTGAAATGTGCAATATGAATGAACTTGTTTGTTTGCATTCTGCGCAGATAAAGGGTGGGAAGTGTTTGTACACCTGTTCGCTGAGACCCACAGGGATCTACGGCGAAGGCCACCAGCTGATGAGAGACTTCTACAACCTGGCTGTGGAAAGGGGAGGCCTGGTTATCGGCGGCGTCCCAGACCACATCGAACACGGCCGAGTCTACGCAGGTAGAAATCTCCATTTCCAAAAACTACAATCTACGTTTTCTATAGAAGAGTAGCTTGCTTTTGGTTTTCTTTTTTCCTTTAAACCAGTTCAATGCATTTCAAGGTACAGCAACTTGCATTCGGGCCAAAGCTAAAAGCAGAAGTAAATGTAACACCGGCACTTCCTCTGCATTTCTCAGAAGGTTGTTAAGATGTTTGCACCCGATAATATTTACATCAAGATCAAGACTCTTAAGCAGCTGCTAGAAACAGATGTGTAAGGAAACAATTAAGGTATAGTTCAACGTGAAGAACAGCAACTGTAGAAATATTTCTCGTAGTTCTGGGCTGTATACATTATTGATCGACTAATGATTAATTGCCAAGTGAAATTTTTCTTAAAAGCTTTAGTTGTTTTTTTCTTGTATCAGAACTAACCTTATTTCCATAACACAAATATTATGGGTTTAAAAAGAGATTAAATTTGAACATTATTTTGTGCTAGCTGAATAAATAGAGGTTTTCTCACATTATTAAACTATGAATATCTGTAATTGACATTGAAGGAATGTTAAAACTTCGCCTTGGGAAGTGAATTAAGTCACGACAGCTCAAAATCAACCGTGTATTTTTCGATCACGTTGCTATTTTTCCGCTACTTTTCTCTTATCACATGGTTAGGGCCTTTCTTGGCTGAGATGTTGATACATCTCAGCCAACAGCTCTCCACTTAATGTGTGCTATGAAAGTGTCGAGTGTTTATATATCCAAACAGAACCGCGTGAAGCGCATTTTACACTCCACATCAGACTGTGTTTTGACCGTTATCTCTGTTCCGTTCTGGAAATATCTCCGCCATCTTGAATCCTTTATCGGCAGCTGCGCTTAAGAATGACCAGTGTCGCCCTCTGCTGGATGGCGGTCAAACTACAATACTAATACGTTATCTCAGTCAATCAATTGGAACAAATTTTTATCTAATAAACCATTAATCGACAATTTATTGTTTGCATCCGTAGTTTGTTTTACGACCCATTGGGACAACTGTACGTAGATTAATAAAACCAAAAATGAGGAGTAAATTTCTGCCAAAATTTGAAATTGTCAGAACTTTTCTAAAAAATTTTTGAAAATTCTGAGTTTCAAAAGCTGATAATTCTTGACTTTTGACATTCAGTTTTTCTAGAAAATTTTTGATGTTAATCTAAAAATTTATTTTAATTAAAAAAAAATGTGTTTAGTCTTTTGGGGGAAATTTACTCTCCTTTTATTCTATGTACATTTGGAGCTCCTTTATGAAGAAAAATAGGATTAATATTTACGTCTCTCGATGTAAAGCACTTTGCTGTGCAAAGGTGGTAGAGAAGTACCTGAAAAGACTTGCGGCTGTAATTGTAGTGCAGTTTGGCTCTGCAGTTTAGTGATTCAGCTAATTGCACATAATGCTGTATTCTAAAATAACTGTTCAAAGGGAGTAACAATTTCAGGGTGGAGATTTTTTATGCTTTTGTCATTATTCAATTTTAGAATTAGTCAGGATGACCTTCCACCCACGCCTAGTTTTTATATCTGAAATGTTTTTTTTATGATGTTTTGATCCCATCAACCCTGTGGTTTTTGGTGAAATGCATTCATTTCTCATATGACTGACTGTTGGAGAGACTTGAGAAAGCAGGTTGGTATTTACCCGTCTGTTTGTGTTGCCAGGTAACGTCGCGTGGATGCATGTACTCGCAGCTCGAGCCCTGAAGACGAATCCTGAGAAAGTTGGCGGTGAAGCTTTCTTCTGCTACGACGAGTCGCCCTACAAAAGCTACGAGGACTTCAACATGAAGTTGCTGTCCGAGTTCAACTTCCGTAAGGTCTGCATGCCGGGCATCGTCCTCTATTTCTTGGCCCTCCTGAATGACTTTCTGCGCTGGATACTGCGCCCATTCTACAACTACACGCCGCTGCTGAACCGATACACGTTGGCAGTGGCCAGCACCACCTTCACGGTGCAAACGGACAAAGCGCAGAGGTATTTCCAGTACCAGCCCCTTTACAACTGGAATCAGTGTCTAGCGCGAACGCAGTCATGGATCAGAACTTTCCCATTGGACAAACTAAAGGACAGCTAGCTTCACCTCAGTCACTACAAAGTCTTTTCACACTCTCCTATGAAAAAGAGCAGGATCCAGATCCAGAAGGACTTGTGTTTCTTGAAACACCCTGACCTGCAAAACCCTGCAGGTACATGCAGACGCTGATGAAGAGTGAAAATAAAGTGTTAAATCACATCTTAATCACAAGAATACACCATTTCTGGCTTCTTCAGTAGTGTGGTGGTCTATAATTAATATGTTATATGAATCCTTTCAGTCATTCAGTAACAGTGTCATTGCCTTACCGCCCAGAACTGTGTTTGAGCTTTTCCCTTTAAAAATTTACTTTTATAACCGCAGTAATGCAGTTTAGCGACATAATTATTACCTGATTCTTTACTCGTTTTAAAAGCAGTATAAAACGCTGACTGGTGTCATTAAAAAGAAAGGCTGGTGCTGTTGGACTGAATGGTCTAAACTTGTTAAATGGTGCATTTCTAAAGCAAATGCAATACACTTTATGGTAAGCTATAAAAATGACTTTTCTTTTTGGTCTCCTTCATTCTGAGGTTTATGTTATGACCAAAAGAAAAAAAACGATTGTTTATTTTGTAAATGTGTATTAAATATATTTTATTTAACATCATATTCAAAATTGTTTTTTTAGTAATCTTTTTATAATTATAAATAAAGAGTAATTTATTCTTCATGTGTGCTATTTTATTTTATTTTTTCAACTTTATGGATATTATTCATGGGTGGTTTCTTTGTTTTTTTTCCGTTTGTTTCTATATCCCACATGTTTCCTTTCCACCCAGTAACAATGTTGTCTTCGTTTCCTTGTTTCTTGGAAACAAGGCACAGTGTTTACATAACTTTCTTATGCATATGGCCAACTCCCATTTTAGTCTTGTAGAAACTTGCCACAAGATCCAGCTGGATTACATTTTACCCATTTGACTAAGCCAAAGTGAAAGGGAGTTTCTGGGCAGAGAAATTGTCCTAATGTTTGGAGGGAGTCCCCCTGTTCCTGAGGATTTCCATAGCAACTGTAACCAAAGCAGAGAAGTGAGCTGGATGGAAATAAATATTCATGTTCTGTTTGAAGACTAGCAGGGCTGAAAGAATTTAAAATATGATTTCAGGGATGAGTTTTCCATTTAAGAATACATAAAACATCTTGTCTTCATTTAATCCATAAAGTCGGAATCCATAAGTGAAATGTGAAACGCTTGCTAGACCGCTGCAAAAATTCTGTTTAAAATCATTTTAATTGATTCCTCCAAAGAGATGTGATTAAACAGTGTAGGAAATGGACAATAAATGGCAAAATGTTCCCCTGTTAAAATGTTTACATACCCTCTTACCTTCTTGAACCGAAAGAAATCCACATTAGTAGTTTGAAACTTTCAATGTAAATCATCCAATAATGTTTAAGAAACTCTATGTGCCCATAAAGGAGAAAATATGACAAACACTAACTTAGTTTTGGTAAATTAGTGAGAAAAGTCTGGAGATAATGAGACCTCCAAAGCCAGTTCAGTGTATTTAAATTGTGCCAGGTGTCTAAAACAAATAAAGTTAATTTATTTATACCAACACCATCCAGTGATGTAGACTTTTGATGAGTCAATCCCATCTGATCCCTGATTTTTAAGAGTTTGAGTCAGCTTATATTGCCATTTAGTCAAAGTTAGAAATCCCAGTCACTTTGATGAGGATGTGGTGGCAGTGGAGAGAAACCTCAAGCACATCCAGACTTAGTGTGAGAATATTTGCAACAACCATCGACAATGGCTTTGAGAAGACAATATAAACATAGAACAAAAAGCACCTGCATTTAATAGAGTAAAAAAGCAACAACAAAAAAACCCCCAAAAAACCAAACAGGTCTTGAATTGATAAAAATAACATATTGATTGTTGATGTTGATTGAGTTGCCTTTGCAACAGGTTTTAACTGACTCGGCAAAAATGCTTTTATCCTCCACCAAGGTTCGGGCTTCACTGATCTCTTAAAGTTTTATTTTGCTGGTCAGAGGCTGTAAAGTTTGGTAACCAGGCATTTTGATTGATTTAGCAGCAGCAGCTCAGTTTTGGTCCTGTTTAGGGGAAAAAAAGGGATTAAATAGGGAATTACTGGGCCAGTAGATGTGATGAAAGGCAGACTAAAAATAGCAATTACTTATAAAGTGGCTTTGATACAGACAGAATTACTGGGATAATTGTATCCTCTCCTGAAACTATCAGAGTTAAAAGAAAATTGTTAAGGTTTTCTTGTACGGACTTGTATTTTGGTTTATCACAGCGTTTCAATGGATATGGGCTTATTGATAATATGAGAATAGCTCCATCTAGTGGTCAGAATTCATATACATTATTTGAGAGAAGCGCAACCGCTGTTTTATTTAGTTAACTGAATTTTTGGATTAAATTATATCTCCTATTGTTAGTGAATCATTTTTAGCAATTATACCTGGGAACATTTTTAGATTTGACGTTCTTTCAATAGACAGTTGCGGTCAAAGTGGTTGTAGTATAAGCTAGGGAGGCTACCTCTCGTGTGCGCGCCCGTCTACATTCACAAGAACCCGCACGCAGCTGTCAGTAGGAAATACTGTTCGTGTTGGATGGATGCACCCTGCGGCTGTACCAGGATAAATTTATGACACATAGCGTGTTTTTTAAATTCAGAATGTAAACGTTTTACCTAAACGGTCGCTTTATTTAATGGGGGTAAATGCAGTAATTCCGCAAATCCTTCAGAGACATTTAGCCAGCCAGGCTAAGTGAAACGGGACACTAACAGCCGTAATGCTAATAGCTACATTAGGCTAATATAAGCTAAGTTAGCCGGACCGTTGCTCCTCTTACTGCTTAGCCCGTGTAGCGGTTCCAATCCGGGGACTAGCCTGTTCGGATTCTCTGCAAACGCAATAGTTTTTGCTGAAACCGGAGCTGTGGCGGGGAAAGGTGGCCTCAGTAACCCCCTGGCTTTCCAGGCGGACGAACCGCAGTGACACGCCGGTTGTTGGTGAGTTGAATGGCGGAGGTGAAGTTGTGTCTGACCGGGGCGCTGGGCAGGGCGAGGCCGTGGACGCTGGTCGGTGCTCGCTCAGGGCCTCGTCAGGCAATGAGGGTGTTAACTATCAGCTATTAGTAAACCATTAGCCCCGAATCGGGAAGTTGAGTCGCTTTGGCCTTCAGAGAGGATATGACAACAAAGACGGCGATGCTATTTGCTGCTGCTGCTGCTGAGGCACCTTACCGCTAGCTGCGTGGGACAACCACAACATTTATGAAACTGCTTTCTCAGCAAAGTACTGAACCACTATGGTGGTCCGGACGCTTTTTTGAGGTTGCATGCTGTCATACTAGTTCATCTATACATTATAGCCACTGTGCAGCTTTATTTATTGCATTTTCTATTAAGCATCTGAGAATGAAGAACCTAATTTCCTGTATTAGTAGCTCTATAAGAGACGTTAAGAGTGTTTTTAACCAGAGTTGAGTAGTCACTAGTTACATTTACTTAATTACATTTACTTGTAATTATTACCCACTGAATGAAAAACACACGTTTTAATCAAAAATTCACCAGACACAGACACTCACCTGCTGTTTTTTTTTAGAGTTTCATCAGTTTTTCTTATTGAAAGAAACTGATTTGGGGAAAAAAATAGTTTTATTTTTTGTTGGTTATATGAATTATTGTCATTTTAGTCTTTAAAATACCAAAATTTACACTTAACTTTATATTTTCGTCTGTCTTATTAAGTCATTTTTAAATATTAAATGGTTGATCATTTGATCAGTTACTCAGTTCTCGATAGACTTTTTACCAAATACTTCTTTACTGTTACTTGAGTACAATCTTTGGATACTCTGCCCACCTGTTTTTAACTGCTTTACATGTCTGTGTTTTTAACCATAAACCTTTTTTCTTATTCATAAATATAAAATTATATAGTAAATCTAATTAAGCAATTTTTCTTTTTACAGTGTAATTAAACAGTTTTAAATTTTCCCACTAGAGTTTGAAAACAGCTTTAAAATAATACAAACAAATAAAAAAAGTCTATTTGCGGTTGTGTTGTATTTGCTTTGCGCAAACCGAAATAAACTTGATTTAAGACTTATTTTTTAATCTACTGAAAATAGTTCATATTGAGAGTGAAAACATGTTTGCAGACATTTTTGCAAATAAAACATTTAAATATCTATTTTTCTCACTTCTGATACTGATATCTGAGGTTTGGTATCGGCTGATACCAATACAAAACAGAAAAACAGCTCAATTGACTTAAATGTTTCTTCTTTTAAAACACAGGCATGGATGTGCTGAATTACAAATTTATTTGTTAACTTTGCACCAGTAAACACATTTAAATGCACTAATAGCTTCACAAGCTTTGGTCACACATGTAAAAACAACTAGTTTACCATCTTTATTTAGGCTTTCATTCTACTTCCATGAGAAGTTCCTTTAAATTCAGTTGGTTTAGCAGAAAAGGAAACGCAGCTTAAAGCCTCTATTGTTTGTAAATTAGTGTAGGTAGCTTTAGTTATCAAATAAAGATGTATCAAATGCCTTCAAATAAACTAAAAGCTGTATTAAAGTTGCATAATCTCACTCTAAAATGTGAAAAAACCCCACAAACCTTTAATTTATGTAAATTTCTTCAGTGAAGAAAATGCTAAGAAAAATATTTCTTATAAAAATGTCAACTTGTGCAAGTATTTGTACGTCTGCTGTTAATGTTTTTCGCAAAACTCTTCTTTATATAAGTCAGCACTTGTATACAGAAGTGCTGGGACCAGAAAGGCGCTTAATATCTTCCTGTAATAAAATAAATTAATTAATCGCCTGATAAATTAATTTAAAATGAGCAAACTAATGTCCATTTGGAAAACATTTAAGGTTATTTCTCTCTAATATTGCTGAAAAGCCACCATTTTGATTTTGCACTACCTGCCCCTTTTGCTTGTTTTCCCTGTCTAAGCTGAATACTTTTAAAATACAATTTTTGTTACACTCCATTTTAAAAGTTTAAAAAAATCTTTTATCTATTATTATTATTATTATTATATTAGGTCGAAATTGCCTCAAAATGACATCATCATTGTTTTTTGCAATAATTTTTGGGACAATTTGTTTGACACTTCATAATTTCTACTACCTAGAGTTTCAATTTCTGCTTCAAGCTGGTCACGGCATTTTACACAACACTTCTTATTGGAAAAAAACTCCAGATTTAGTCATAGCTTGGGTTAAAAATCCACACATGCTGTTAAAGAGGCTCATCCAGCTTGTTGGTATTGTTCTGAGAAAAACAGGAAGTCCAGCCGACTCGCTTATTGTAATTTTAGTGCGAATCTGAGCCAGAAATGAGTCACTTATTGGATGAAGCCAGATGGAAAAACAACTCAATTATTCATTTCTAATTGCTTATTACCATCATGTACTTTAGTTTCAAGTGATTCTTGCTGAAAAGCAACACTTTTTTAATGCATTTAACCTTTTAAAATGTTACATTAATAAGAAAAGTCTAGATTTGTTTATTTATTTGGTTTCTATACTTATTTAAACTAAATAAAATCTAATTATTTTTTTTATACTGAATCTGATTTTAATCCCTTTGTTTTATAAGAAAGAAATTACAAATATTGATTTTTTATTTTTTTTTTGGAGTGTCTTTTATTTCAATCAGCCCTTTTGTGAATTGAATGACATAGTATTACAAGAACTTTGGTTTAATTACGATAATATTATCCTAGTAAAGATGCAATTTTACCACAGGCACATCTTAAAATTATGAGAAATTAGTTTAATGAGAAAAAAGCTTCAGTAAAATTAAATTTGTTAAATTTTTGTGCTGAAATTCTAGTGTTACCATTTTATTCTGGTAATATTAAGACTTTTTTCTGACATTATTTTAACTTTATTGTTGAAATAATATCAACAATAAGTATGAATAAAGTATATTCTTGTAACATTATGGCGTAAAAAACTTAGCTTGACCCAATATTTTTTAACTTGAATTCAAAGTGGTGATAAATTAAATCTGTAGAAAAACAAGATGGCCGCCTTGGGCGTGCTGGAATATATAGATCAATAATGATGAAAAAGAATCTAGATTCTCCAAAAATTAAATCTTCGAACACCAAAAATTTTGATTGATTGATTAAATCAACTTATCTCCAAACATTTCGTATGTTTTTGTAATTTACTTTCTGTTAATTTGTCCCAGAGACCTGAGATTGGAGCCATGGCTGAGCTGTCCACCTTGCCTCCTTCTCCACCTCCGCTGGGCGACCCCAGTGCCGCTACAGCTTCTGTGAATGAGCTGCCTCTGCCGAAGTCTTCCCTCTACAACGACAAAGCTTTGACTGGAAACACTTCTTCAGCACTTTCAAGAGGTTCGACCTCGACTGCTCAGCCTGAGACGGAGGAGCCAGCAGGGAAGAAACAGGAAACGGCGACCGGTGACCAGTCTGTTGCAGAGTCTGGTTCTTCCCAACCTGAAGCCCAGATAAAAACCACGCAGGATCCGTTATCTCCGGATTTAAACCCCGGTCCCAATCTGTACCCAAGCGTCCATGTTTCCTCTAACTCAAACCCCGTCGTTGACGTCGCTCAGCCGCAAACGAGTGCAGATTTCAACCCTACAACATCATCAACTAACGATGAGGAGAAACCTCAGCCGCCACAACAAGCACAAAAACCTCAAAATGAGCCGCCGTCGTCCCCAAACCCGGATCTGGTTGCTGAAGAACTGCCGACTACGTCCACCATAGCGGCGCCGTCGAGCCCAACTGTGCCTGTGATCCAAGAGCCAGCCAGCCCGGTGTTGAAGCCCAAGCCAAAACCGGCCCCGGACACGCTGAGCTACCTGGACTCGGCCAGCCTGATGTCGGGAACGCTGGAGTCGCTGTCCGGATTGGGAGAGGACGGGAGCTCTGTGGGCTCAGACTCTGAGATCAACGGGCTCACCTTGAGACGCACCGATAAGTACGGATTCCTGGGTGGCAATCAGTACAGCGACGGAGGGTATGTCTCTGCTAACACTCCCTTTCCTAATATTTGATCATCTGCTTCTCACATGATCAAATATTTCGTTTGTTCAGATAGATCACAGTTTGGAGAATAGGGTTAGACGTAGAGACTTTCACACCTGGTAGTTCGGTAATCTTGGTTCCATTTGTTGAACCACTTGTTACATTTTCAGCTGTTCTGTTTCAGATTTCGCTGTTTCACTGAGCTACTTGTTCCCCTCCTCACCTGTTGGGGCGCTGCACCAAGATCCACCGACAAAAACAACATGAAAGCATTCAACTTCTTCCCAAAATGTACCCATAAATGGAGTAGCGTCAGATTTTAGAGGTTATAAATTTCTCTTTTATCCTAAGTAAAAGACTGAGGCATTTCTCATGCTAGCGCTACACTAGCGCATTTGTTTGGGTTGTATTTACCCAGAATGCCCTGCGATTTAGTCCACTTTCTGTTCTTGGAGTGATCTCTGGACTGCTTAGCGTTCATGTTTGCATTCAAACCGCCTTCAACTGAACCAAAACCATGCCTGTGAATACTCCCAGCTTAGCTTAGTTCACTTTAATTAAACTCCAGTCCGTTTACGTAGAAAGTCCGGTTTGTTAACTGAGGTGTGAAATCGAAATTTAACTTTGACTCAAACCAAAAAAAAAAACAAACTCTGGTCCACCTAAAAATCTAGACCTCAGTTTGGTTGAAGTGAACTCTGAAGTGGTTTGAATGTATATGTGAATGACATTGACTACAACGCAAGGCATTCTGGGTAAATGCAACCAAATCAAACATGAGTTCATCTGCAGGGGGAGAAATGGCAACAAAAAGAGATCCTACACCCGCCAAAATCTGACGCCACTCCATTTTTGTTCACATTTCATGAAAAAGGAAGTTGCTCGGTGTCTTCTTCAGAGGTTCTTGTGTCGTTTCCTTCCTTAGGTTTTAATGCAGCGCCCCCACAGGTGAGGAGGGGAACAGGTTTGTCAAAACATTTGACTTATTTGACACAGCAGTGTAAAAGAAAACAGCTGCAGCTGAAAATGTAACAAATGTAGAAGGGCCGAAACGATTAATCGGATTAGTTGTCAACTAATTGAGTTATTGATTAATCGTTCAGTTCACCTTTTGCTATCAGTTAATCCTAAAAAAATAACAACAGATCAGCTCTATGCTGTTTTATGGTCAAGTGTATCAGAAAGGGCTGAGATTTTCACATGTTGATATTGGAAATATTTTATAGCTGCAGCTAGAAATGATCAAGCATTCATTAAAGGAATGCTGTGTTATTGCATTTCAGCCAATAAAACATTAATTATCGTATTTATAAAAGGAACTTATTTGTTTAATGTATTTCTGATATTGTATAAAAAAAGCAATAGTGGTTAAATGAATCGTCAGAATAATCATGACTCACATAATTGTCAGTTTCGATCCTAAAATGTTGCAGTTTTCCTCCCCAAATCGAACCAAGTCTACCAATCTATCAGGTGTGAAAACACTTTTTGAAAGCTGAGAACCAGGACAGCAAGAAAACACTCAAATCAGCTTAGTGATGATTTTAGTGTTTTGATGGCAGTTGTTGTTTGCACAAGTAGTTATTAGATTTATGGGAAAATTATTACAAGTGAGCCTTTTTCTTAATAAATAAAATCTGTAAATTTTTTATTGGTTCCATCCATTTATTTGGATTTTCAGATCGTCCTGGTGTTTCTTGTGTTTGGTCCTTTTCCTTTCTGCGGCACTAAACATATCTCTGTCCTTTATCTCTCCTCTGGTTTGACTCAAATAGTGCTGAGAGTGTTTTTCTGACTCAGTTTGTTCTGACGGTGTGTGTTTCTGTGGTATCACACACACGCACACACACCCACCCACGCACGCACACACACATACACACACCCATCAGCTCTTTTCCTACTTTCTGCTCAGATTTGTTTCTGTTTATCTGTCAGACTAATTGCACTTCCACTGATAAATAATTTAGGCTTTTAGATGTAATTTTCTGCTCGGTTTGTGCTTCTTTGTGACTGAACGCTTCCACTATTGGTACATCTCAGTAAATTTAAAAATGGAGAAAAAGTTCAATATTTTTAAGTAAAACCCATATAATAAATTGTCTTATCACTATGGAGTTAAATATTTTAAACTTTTTGTTTCTTTCAATTCTGGCTATGGTAGACAAAAAAGGTAGAGCAGATTTCTGCCAAAAAACTCACAAATTTTGAGATTAATTTCAGAATATTTTGAGAAAGAAAACTCAGATTTTTGTGTTTCAGTAGTTAGAATTGTTTGACATTTCAATCTACATTTTTTTCTAAAACATTTCTGAAATTAATCTAAAAATTTCATATTTTTTTGTAGGAAATTTCAGACTTTTCAAACTGAGAAATTTCCAAGTTTTTCCTAAAAAATAATTTATAAAATTAATCTAACAAATAGTTTTTTTCTAGAAAATACCAAACTTTTCAAACTTAGAAATTTTCCAAAATTTTCAAAAAAATTCTTAGCTCAATCTAAGAAATTTGAGGGTTTTTTTCAAGCTAATTTTTAACTTTTCAAGTTCAGAAATTTCTAAATGTCTGTCTAGATTAATATCAAAATTTATAATTTTTTTTTTTCTCACAGATATTTGACTTTGGAGCTCAGAAATATCCGTGTTTTTCCTAGGAAATTTCTGAGATTAATCTGAAAATAATTTTTTTTTTGCCAGTCATTTACTACTTTTTTTCTTGAATTTTGAGTTTTCATCATCGGTTCACAACGATTATCAATACTGCACAAAATAAAGGTGTGGAATTTAATAAGATAATATAACGTTTTGTCATATTATGTGAACTATTTTTTATTATTGTTATTTAGTGAAAAGGACATTCGAGTTGAAGTTGCGAGACAAAGGGAGATGAAATGGCTGGACATGTTCTGCCACTGGGACAAGTGGGTCAAACATCGCTTCCAAAAGGTACACAACAGCAATTCTTCTGAACTATTTACATTTTATTTTAAAATTTATTCTTTTATGCATCTAAATTGTGAACTTCCTGTGAATTTCAGGTGAAGCTGCGCTGCAGGAAGGGAATCCCGTCTTCCCTCCGATCTAAAGCCTGGCAGCTGCTGTCTGACAGCCAAGAGCTGCTGGAGGCAAACCCGGGAAAATTTGAGGTAAAATTAATCATTTCATTTTTTTTATTTCTGAAATCTAAACTTTTTATGTTAGATTTTTACTCTTATTTCTAAATCCTTGGAGAATTAATTATCAAACCCTTTTCTTTAGCGCTGAAACAATTAATCCATGACTGAAATAACTGTCAACAATCAATCAATCGTTAAGTGCGGTAATGAAGCCAAAACTGTACAAAAAATATTAAAGATAAAATAAAAACCTTATATATTCTACCAAAAACTCCCCAAGTGACAATTTTAGCTTCGATTGATTCAAATTCTGTGAAAACAAAAATCTCCTATTAAGAATTTTTTGCCATCCAATTACTAATCAATTAATCCAATTACTAATCAATTAATCCAATTACTAAGCAACCGATTGACATGTGGACACTGTGGGGCAGAAAGAGCTGCACTTTTCACATGTTGATGTCGCAAATATTTTCTTTTAAGGTGCATTAAAGCGGCGGTTTTCAAAGTGTGAGGCGCGCCTCCCCTGGGGGGCGCCAGAGTACTTTTGGGGAGGCGCGGTGCGAGGGGAAAAAAATAAACCGGAAAAGCTATCTGCTTGCTGTCTACTGATGTGAGAGAAACGTCTTTTACGCACACGATCAACTCTGTGGATTTAGGAAAAAGTTGGTAGTGGGGTGCGCGTGTGGAGCGGGGATCAGTGGAAATGTTTCCCGAGGATGTTTTGGCCAGTGATGTCAGTAACGTTACTGACGTCGGACCACTTTTTTCAGTAACGAGTAATCTAACGCGTTGCTATTTCAAATCCAGTAGTCAGACTACAGTTACTTATCAAAATCATTTTTGCGTTACTATCTTCTTTTGTTATTTAATCGTATTTCCTCTACGTGTCTTGTCGGTGACCGGCGTCTCTATCGACAGAAATGTAAACAATGGAGGAAGATGCTGCGTTTTGTTGGTGGAAAAACTGGAACTATTTTGAGTTTCTGTCCGATTATTATAAACGGCTTTGGGCTTCATTTTTTTAAAGTCGCTTGCAAGTTTAATGAGCGGCAGGTTGCGCCTTTTTGGGCTCGTTTTTGAACGTGAAGTTTCTCATTTGGGCTTGGAAATAAGCAGAGACTCATAATAAATCCCAGAATTTGTCCGTCATTAAGGTAGTATTACTCAGTCTCTCCTTGTCCATCATTTCCAGGATGATCCGTCCCGCTGTGTCTTTGTTAATGTCAAGTTAATGTATTACCTCTGAATGACGTCGAGCTTCGCGTTGCGCTCCAGAAAACTGCAAACATCGAGACCAATATGAACAGCGCAATAAACGTGAAAACAGCCACGAATAAACGTGTCCGTAGTTGGCAATAGTTATAATGGCAAGTTAGCACCGTTATAATTATTAATATTACGGTAAGTGTCGCAGCCATCTGAGCTGTGGAGCTGCAGGAGGAGCTCTGTGCTGCGACATCAAACTCAGGGGCGTAACGCAGAATCTGGAGGCTGGGGGGTGGGGGGCTTTAAAATCCTTCTTAGAGTTTTCCAGACAACAGTGGACCACACAAATTACTCATGTTTTTTATTTTTGTACAATCTCCTCTTCAGTTCAACCTTATCAGTGGAGACACATTGTTGATGTTACCATTATAAAATAGCTTACAATTAAGTATTGGCAAAGCTCAATGTGATTTTCACAAGAGGCAGAGCGTTGTTGTTAGCAGCTGCTGAAAGTAACTAAAAAGTTACTTAATCCTGCAGTTAGTTACTTTCCTGCAGTTAGTTACTACTTGACTTGGAAAGTAACTTAGTTACCTCCCCCCCCCCCCCTCCGCCCCCCTCCACGGGGGGGTGGGGGGGTGGGGGGGAGGCGCAGCAGGCCTTAAGCTCCTTGAAGGGGGGCTCACCCTTTCATACTTTGAAAACCCCTGCATTAAAGGAACGCCATGTTGTTGCATTTTAAGAAAAAACATTTTTATTTTCTTATATAAAAAAAAAAGAAATTAGTTATTTGCAAAAATGTATTTCTAATACTTTTAAATACTTTTAAATAAAAAATTTACAGAATGTGCCAAAAAAATCTTTTATCCGATTAATCAATTGTCAGATGGATAAATTATTCCTTGCCCTGCTTTTCATTTCTAGCTATCAATTTAGATGCTACAGTCTTTTCAATATCTGACTAAAAGTTGGACTGAGCAGAGAGCTTTAAATCTAGAGGAACAAAATGGCTGCAGACACAAACAAAATGTAATCTTCTTAACAGGTAATCCTCTCTGTCGGCTCTGTTTTTTGTCCCAGTCTGAAGGTTTACTCCTTATTTTGTTCCAAGAAAGCATTAATTAAAAAAAATAAAAATATTCTTTTGAACTTCTTTGCCTAAAACCTCATAATGCATTTTCCAGGATTTACATGGAGTCAAAAGATTATAAAGAATAAATTAGGGATGAAACAATTAATTTGATTAATCAATTTTTTTAAACAATTGTCAGCTAATTTAGTAACTGATTAATTGTTAACTGGAGTATAAAAACTCAAAAAATGACCATTTTGTTGAAAGTAATTAAGCCAAAGCTGTATTAAAATTAATATATTGTTTCTGGAGATAAAATATTCTTAGTCTGTAAAAATGTTTTACCCAAAATTCCTCAGGTTCAAATAGCTTTCAGAAGATTTTTTTTTTTGCTTCACTAAATCAATCAATCAATCAAACTTTATTTGTATAGCACATTTCAGCAGCAAGGCATTTCAAAGTGCTTTACATCAAATCAAACACAAATATACAATGCAACATAGAATCAACAATAAAAACACAACATAGTCAGATTCTGTCAATAAGTCTGTAATTGATTACGTTTCAAATAAAACTCTAAACAAGTGGGTTTTTAGTTGAGATTTAAAGGAAGTCAGTGTTTCAGCTGTTTTACAGTTTTCTGGAAGTTTGTTCCAGATTTTTGGTGCATAGATGCTGAATGCTGCTTCTCCTCGTTTGGTTCTGGTTCTGGGGATGCAGAGCAGAACCAGAACCAGAACCAGAACCTGAGAGTTCTGGAAGGTTGATACAACAGCAGCAAATCTTTAATGTATTGTGGTGCTAAACCATTCAGTGATTTATAAACTAACAACAGTATTTTAAAGTCTATTCTTTGAGCGACAGGGAGCCAGTGGAGAGACTTTAAAACTGGTGTTATGTGCTCTATCTTCCTGGTTTTAGTGAGAACACGAGCAGCAGCATTCTGGATCAGCTGTAGCTGTTTGATTGATTTGTTGGACAGACCTGTGAAGATGCCGTTACAATAATCAATACGACTGAAGATAAACGCATGGATGAGTTTCTCTAGATCTGGCTGAGACATTAGTCCTTTAATCCTGGAAATGTTCTTCAGGTGATAGAAGGCCGTCTTTGTGACTGTCTTTATGTGGCTCTGAATGTTCAGGTCAGAGTCCATCACTACTCCCAGGTTTCTGGCCTGATCTCTGGTTTTTAGTTGTAATAACTGAAGCTGTGCACTGACTAAACGCTATGTTGCATTTTTGGCAATAAAATGTTTATTTTCTTATTTAAAAATGGAATTGAATTGTGTTATTTATATTTTTGTAAATTTTTGATATTCTATAAATACAAAAAATTGAGAATCTGGAGAATGTGCCAATTTTTGTTATCCGATTACTCGTCAGAATAGTTGATTACTAAAATAATCTTGAGTTGTAGCTCTGGATAAAATGACATATTTCTTATTTTGTTTTTGTTTATTTTTTTCCTGCAGGAGCTGGAGAGAGAGCCAGGCGAGGCTAAATGGCTGGACATCATCGAGAAAGATCTTCACCGGCAGTTTCCTTTTCACGAGATGTTTGCTGCGCGCGGTGGACACGGGTAAATATGCAACTTTAATGGAAAAAGTAGCTTAACGTTTCCCACAAAGGCGACCCAGTGGAAGCATAAATGGCCCATAAACATTAAGAAAAGTGTTTTTTATTCCCAGAGTAGAGAGAAGTTTTTCACCATAAAACCTCAGAAGTGCTTGTATTTGAACAAAGTTTCATTCTCAACGTGTTTTCTTTTGCAGACAGCAGGATTTATTCCGCATCCTGAAGGCCTACACGGTGTACCGGCCTGATGAGGGTTACTGCCAGGCCCAGGCTCCCGTGGCGGCAGTGCTGCTCATGCACATGCCTGCAGAGGTTAGAGCTTCCCCATCATCTCATTTAGGAAACAAATATGCTAATTCTGCAATAACTTGTACAAAGTTAATGAAATGTTTTATAAAGGTTTAATTACTGTGAAGTTATGCCACATGTACATCAGAATATTCAGATTTATTTAGCTGTAGCCTAGCAAAAAGTAACATCTCATGACGCTGGTTCTGATTTTGTTCTCTTTGTTCAAAATGTTTTGGTTGAGGCATATCCGGAAAAATTTTAGCTCTTATTTTTTTTTACTTTCAGACAATTAATCTTACATCTCTTTGATAGCTTTCAAACTATGTGGCCAGACAGAGATTTATAGAGGAGTGGCAAAAGCAAATGAGGTGGATTAGCAGTTAAAGTTGTCCTTCTGCACATGTTACTGTGGAACATCCTCTGCTGTTTGAATATTGAGCTAACAGTCATACAGTAATGGTTTCTTCAGTCAGAGGCCTGTTGACAAACGTTGGAAGACTGACTGCTACCGGAGTCCTGACATTCAATTTCCCTTTGGAATAAATTAAGCGTCTTTGAATTGAATTTAAATTAAAATTACACACAAATGGACGTCTGAGTTGAGCCTGTTGGACTTTATTTAGAGTAAACAGTAAAAAGCAAAAGGAATTTTACCTACATTTTACAATTATAGCTTCTTTTTACATAAAAAGTGTTTTAATTCCAGCTTGACACAAGACAGAATTACAGAAACATTAGTTAATGTCATTGTGTCACACAGATAAAGCCTGTTTTTATTGCACACAATCCTTGTTTTGTTAGAAATTAGAAATCATTTTTTGAGTTTGGTGTCTGTTTGTGCCCACTCAGCTTACACACCATCAGAGAGCGTGGGCATTGTGGGAAAAAAACACAACCCACGTTCACAGCAGAAGGAGCTTAACGTAGCTGCAGATGCAGACATCCACATAATACAAAAACAAGAAGAAGCGTTTGTAGTTTTTAGTACGACTCCTTTAGAAGTTAAAACATTTTGCATCCATTTTTGAAGGATCCATATTAACTGAAACTCTTTTTTTTTGTAGCACAGTGTCTACTAAATGCAGGAAGTGGGCAAAAACAGAGAGAGGGAATACAGCAAAAGTCTAGAACTTATGAACAAATATATATATTTTTGGTGTGAAAAAGACTCAACAGCTTATAAATGCTAAAACAAGAGAGAATATGGAGTGATTAAAATAAGTATTTACCCTCTTAGATGTTTTACTCTTTTTGTTCAAGTGCTTGAATTTCATTTAGATGTTTTCAAGGTTCCTTGAAAGTGGTTGATATTCAAACTGCACAGTTTTATAATAAATTACAATCTAATATTTGATTAAAATCCTAAATTTGGAAAGCTTTATTTACAGTTGAAACCAGATATTTACATACATCGAATAAAAAGAGATGCACATTTTTTTCCCACTGTCTAAAGTAAAGTCAGACTAAACTTTTCTTGTTTAAGTTGATTAGAAAAAAAAAAAAATATTTCTGTTTGCTAAATGCCAGAAAACGTAGTGAGAACATTCTTTAGAGACTTATCTGGTGACTAGTTTTACTATGTTAGTTTTACTATGTTAGTTTATCTTTAGTTGACATTATTATGTAGACGTTTTTCACACCAGAGTTTTGTTGATTTGATTTATTTGTAAAGCAATAACAGGGTTAAGCACCCAAATAGCAACTGAAAATATAAAATATATCAATATTTTGTTGCAAATGCTGCATTGTAGTAACCTTTAAAGGTTTTCTGTGTCTTTCTGAAGACTTAAATAATGTTTAATTTTGTGTTTTGCAGCCAGCTTTCTGGTGCCTGGTCCAGATTTGTGAGAAGTATCTCCCTGGCTACTACAGCGCCGGCCTGGTGAGCGAATGAAGCGGCCCATTTTTATTTTCTCCGTTTCTCAGGATTGTTAACTTTCCCTTTTCTTTTTTTTTAGGAAGCGATTCAGCTGGACGGCGAGATCTTTTTCTGTCTCCTGCGGCGCACGTGTCCGATGGCGTACCGTCACCTTAAGAAATTCAAGATTGATCCGATCCTCTACATGACGGAGTGGTTCATGTGCATATTCTCACGCACTTTACCGTGGTCCTCTGTGCTGCGCGTCTGGGACATGTTTTTCTGTGAAGGTGCAACTCAGTTTTACCTCTTTTGTCACACTTAAATTTAGGACAGGAACGATTAATTGCGATCAATTGCAATTAATCGACTATTGAAATAATCATCAACTAATTTAGTAATAGATTAATCATTAACTGGAGTATATAGACTCAAAAATATAGGCCATTTGCTGGGAAAAAAAGACATTCAGAGCAGTAGCTAATTAAAACTGTACAAAAAAATAGTTTTGTTTAGTTCATCTTAATTTTGCATTAAGATAAAAAAAAACCTCTCAAACCATGTATGACTGAAACGATTAATCAAATTAATCTAGATTAATCGATTATTGAAATAATGGTAATCTAATTTAGTAATCGGTTAATAGTTAACTGGAATATACATACTTGGAAAAAATAGGCTATCTGGTTAAAAAAACAAACATATTCAGAGTGATAATTACGCAAAGTTGTACAAAAATATATACATTTTGCAACTAACATGAAAGAAAAAAAAATTTGCTTGTAATTATTTTCTACCCACAATTCTTCAGGTGGTGTAATTTTCACTTCACTTGGTTTCTGTAAACCTCACACATGTAAAGGCAGCTGACAAGCCATGTAGGCCTGAAACGATTAATCAATTATTGAAATAATCGTCATCTAAATTAGTAACCGATTAATCGTTAACTGTAGAGACTCAACAGAAAAAACAACATACTCTGAGCAGTAAATAAACCCTCACACCCTTGCTCTAGATTTAACTTTTCTTTCTCATCTCTTGAGAGAAATGTATTTAATTTTTATTTTTATCTGTGCTTGTAGGAGTGAAGATAATATTTCGCGTGGGCTTGGTGCTGCTGAAGCAGATGCTGGGCTCTGTGGATAAACTCCGGGAACTGCAGGGAATGTACGAAACCATGGAGCGGCTGAGGAACATCTCACCCGACACCATCCGGGAGGACGTGCTGGTGCAGGAGGTGAGCGTTTCTGTCTGAACTTTACACACCGGAAAAACAACATATTACCAAGTACTTATAGTTTAGTTTCTGGTGCTAATATCATGTGTAGGGCTGAAACTATTAATCAATTATTGAAATAATCGTCAACTAATTTAGTAATTAGTTAACGAGAGCATGCAAAGAGTAACATAGTCAGAGCAGTAATTAAGTACAAACTGTACAAAAAATATTAATGTTTTTAAAAAAAAATAAAGTTAAAAAGAAACCCTTTATCTGGAAATATGTGCTCCCTAAAACTCAAGTGGTAGTTTTAGCTTCACAAGATTAAAATTCTGTAAAAAAAAAAAAATCTTCTATTAGGCAAATATTATTATTTGGTTAATTCATAAAAAATAATAGTATTAATGAATGCTATGTTATTGCATTTTGAGCTAATCTAATTTTTCACTCATTCAAAAAGGACTGTATTTGTTCATTTACGTATTGTAATTCATTTCTAATATTGTACAAAATAATCTTAGCTTTTACTTCATTTAAAAAATAAATATTTTTTTCTCTTTTTAAATTTTTAGTGTGGTATTTATTGCTGCCTGTTGGTCAGGATTCCCTCAGTGGGTTTTTTTTATTCTTGTAAAATAACAATTAAATAAATACATTTTTAATAATCTGAATAATCAATAGATAACTAAAGTAATCATTAGTTTCAGTCCTGATCTTATAATAACACTTGAAATGAGACAAAACTAACTTAAAAGTAACTTTTTAGTAAGATAAAGGTCTTTATATTGATGTAAAAGTACTGGTTCCTTTGGCAGATTATTTCACTTATGTCGCTTTCAACTGGCACTGCGCCGTTACCTAGCAACCCTCGCCAAGCCCAGGCCGTCACCTAGCAACCAAATTCTAGTTCCACGGGCAGATTACTTCACTTAGAACAAGACCTGTTTAAGAAGTTCATTTCATTTTCATTTTACGTATTTATTTTAAACAAGTTTTCAAAAACAAGAAAACAAGCAGTGAGTAGGACAAGAGAAAATATGTGCGTACGTAAACAAGAACAAAATAATTAGTTTCTGTTTGAAAAGGGGCAGGAAGAAGTAAACACTTATTTAATCCTATGTCCTTTGCCCCAGTTTATTAAAATGTGTTACTTATCAACTCAATTATTATCAGAAATATGTAACTAAAACTTTGAGTTAAATATGTTGTGAAAAAGAACCAACAAATAAATTATTTCACATAAACAAAATTATTACAAACTAATTCTCATAGCTTGACGAAAAATATATTAACTCATAATAATAATTGTAAATAACTGGGGAGAATAATTATCAACTCCTTGCCACCTTATAAATTCTTTGTTATATAAGAATAAATACAATTAAAAACAACCAGAAATAACAATAATAATCTACTAATAATGGTAATAGCAACACAGAAGAAAGCAAGAAAAAATAACTAACTATATTTGTGTTAATTCCCTTCTTCACTGTACAATGTGATATTTGTATTTATTTAAGTAAAATAAGTGCAACTAGAACTTGCTACTCATTTTAATCTAATAACCGTTTATTTGTGTCATAATAGTCATAAATAAGATATTTGCACTAGAAACCCGTCTACTTGGTAGGATCTTTGGTTCTGTTTTCTTATTTTTAGACACACAGACTTGCACAATGACTCATTTTCCAGGCGGCACCTTGTCTCACACGCCTCACTTCCTCTGTCTGTGCTCAGATCATAATGCTGCCGGTGACCGAGGCGCTCATCGAGAAGGAGTGCAGCGTCCAGGTGAGGAAGTGGAAGGACTCCAGAGGTGAGCTGACCCACAAACCGGGCCGCCGGCTCCACGGCACCAGAGCCATCTATGAGTATAAGCGCCGGGCGTCGTCCATCAGCTCGGGCGGCAGTTTTTCCTTCCTGGGCAGCTCTGCGCCGCCGCCGGGGCCGCTGCGCGCTTCGTCCAGCCTCCTCTCCCTGCCCGGTTTCCGGAAATCCAGGGCTCCTTTCTTCTCCCAGCCTAAAAAAATCTCCTTCTCGGGTCCTTCTGGGGCGGAGAGCCAGTCCCCTGTTGCCTCATCGTCGGGCCAGAAGCCGCCAATCCCCCCCGGCGCGGCTCCGAAGGCGCCAACGCCGCAGGTCCAGAGCCCTTTAGCCGTGGAGAGCAGCTCAGCACAAATCCAACCGGCTCCGCCGAACACGCTGTCGCCGAAGATCGTTTCAGAGCAGATCACTCCCACAATCCCATCGCCGACAGCCAACAACGCGCCGCTGCAACCGCTGCCGCCGCCGCCACAACCACAGCCACCAAAAGAGGCAACCCCATCTGTGTCCGGAGACGACGAAGGAAAGAAGAAGAAGAAAAGCAAAGAAGACAAGAAGAAGGAAAAGGAAGATGAGAAGAAAAAGCTGAAGGAGAAGAAAGAGAAGGAGAAAGTTGAAAAGGAGAAAACGAAGAAGGAAAAGGAGAAGAAGAAAGCAGGAAAGAAAAAGGACAAAGGGGCGGAGGAGAACGGAGCGACGGCTGCGGCGAAAGATTCAACCTAGTTTTTCCCACAATAGTTTAAAAAAAAAGAGGGAAAAATGGACAGAAAAACCTGATTAATTTAAGAGGTGGTGACTTCCTGTCATTCTGAGACTTTATATATTTGAAAGACTGATGGAGATGAAGATGATGAAGACTGGATTATGGTTTTAATAGCACCTGGAGGGGCGGATTACCTCTCAGCGCTTTTCTCCCCCCAACAACGCAACTGGAGCACAGGCTGCACTGCAAAAAACACAACGTATTACCAACGATCCTTAGTCTAAACTTTAGTGCAAATATACATTTCAAATACAACAAAATTAACTTACAAGTTACTTTTCAGCAAGAAATAGGAGAAAAAATACATTATTTCACTTATAACATTGAAATATTAGGCAGACACTAAGAAAATAATACAAGAAATTAGAATAAAGTCCTAAAATGATGAGAACAGTCGTAATGATACGAGGATAAAGTCATAATATTACCACTTTAGTCTTGTATTATTACAACTTTATTATGTTATTCTGACTTTATGCTCGTAATCCTCCGACTTTATTTTCATACAACTTTATTCTCGTGTTATTACGACTTTATTCTCATGTTATTACGACTTAGTTCTCATCTTTTAGTCTTGGTAAAACACTCCAAAGCTCCTTTATCTGGCTGAAAAGTTATTTTTAACTTAGTTTTGTCTTATTTCAAGTGTACTGAGATATTTGGTCTAGAAACAAGAAAAAAATTCTTGGTAAGATTTTGTGTCTTTGCAGTGCATGAATCTGATTTAATTTTTTTTTGCTGAGAAACATTTATTTTATAATTTTTTTGTCTATGTTGGTTCTTACAGAAACACGAGGAAGTCTTTAGAAGCGGTGCCATAGTGTGTTAAATTAATTTAAATTAAAATCTAGCTGCAGCTCACAGGATTAACACTCCGTACGTTGTGTTTAACTGGAATACGGGGGATAAAACATCTCAAACGTAGGCACTGAAGACAAAATCGCTTTTTATGATGTTGAGGATGTATTTATTGTCTTTGTAAATGTGTGTGAGTGTGTGTGTGCCTTAGTAGATTAGTGAAATGTGTTGTGGACTCCTACAGCTTGCTTTTTTTTTTTTTTCTTCTTCTTTTTTTTTTAAATGTAATTTCAAACTAATGTTGAACTCTCTCTGATGCCGAACTCCGAGCCGCTCCGAAACTTTCGTTTGCTTGTTTTTCAGGGGGAATAATAGAAACACAGGTTTTAAAAATCAAATTTAGGTGCACAAATTTGAGAACTTGATTAAAATTAACTTATGGGAAACACTTCTAAAATTAAATTAAATACTTTATTTTCTTCTAAATTTGCACAGAATATATGATTTTTTTTTTGGCCTTTTGGCAAAATTACGCCTGACTATTTTCATGTCAGATCCAAATTTAATCATATTTTTTTCCTGTTTTGCTCAATTTCTGTTCTGAAAAAGAAATTACAAATGACAGAAAGTATTATAATAAAAGTGACTTTTATTTCAGTCATCCCTACTGTGAGTTGGACGACAAAGTATTAAGGCCAGGCTACCAGAACTTTTGTTTACTTACAAGAATAAAGTCATAACATTCCCTGAAAAAGACACATTTTCACCAGAAAAACATCTTAGAATTACCAGAAAAAAAGTTATTTAATGAGGAAAAATCCTCTCCAGTTATCAGAATATAACACTTAAATTTTTTGTTACCTTTCATCTCATAAAAGTATAACTTCATTCTCCTAATTATGACTTTTTTTCTGGTAATACTATAACTTTTTTCTCATATTATTTTGACTGATTTTATTCTTGTAATTAAAAACAGGAATCCTTATCTGGCTCTAACTTTCCGTCATAAAGTTGACCAGAATTCAAAGTCCAAATAAATAAAAGCTGTAAAATACGCTTATGAAACAAGATGGCCGCCTTGGATGTGTTGACGTCACTCGTTACTATGGAAACACAAGAAGTGGGTTGGGGGGGAAAAAAACATCCAGATTTTCCTAAACTTTCCAAAATCTTGAAAAATTAAAATTGATTTATTGAACTGAATCTAATTTTAAGAATAATTTTAATTTTAAATCACTTTAAAAACTTGATGCTAACCAGATTTAATCACTTCTAAACCAGTTTTTATTGTTTGTCCCAGCTGTTGTTTTAAGGTGAAATAAATAAATTTCAAACTGGTTATTATTTTTATTAGTCTGTCCATCGGTGGCCCACAGCATAATGCTTCCACCACTGTGCTTAACAGATAAAGAAGTGTAATATCTACTCTTCCTAGCATAATGGTAATCATGACATAATAGCTCAATCGTTACTGAGTGGCGCTGATGATCCAGCATATTCAGTGTTGCTATTCGCATCATGATCCATTTAAACTGGAAGCTTTGGTCAGTTTATGATCAACAAAGATGCTTTTTTGAGAGGATAAAGCCGGTTAAATTGGCGTTTGTGATGTAAAACCAATCGGTTTAGTTGAGTTCTACCATTTATGCCAACAAGAAATGTCAAATATTTCTCTACAGCTCTTTGTAGTTTGGAGAACATCTGGAAGAAGTTCAAATTTGTGCACCTAAGTTTTGTTTTTAAGTTAAAAGGATGAATTCGTAGTAGGCCAAACTTCTGAGCAGCACTGTAAAACACAGAAGACTGAAGGAAAGAGGAGACAATGTTATGGTGTTTCCTGTCCGTGAGAAATTCTATACATATTAAAAAAGGAAAGTGCTTTTATGCACTTGTCGGGCAAAGAGAGATAGTATTAATTTCAATCCAAATGAACAAATTGTACATTTTGTCCAATTAAATTTCAATATTTCACAACTTGAGCTCATTAACCAGTGAGACTGTGGTTTTGAAACAATGAAGGATGTTTTTTTTTTTTTTTTTTTTTTTGCACTTGCACCATTGAAGTTATTCACTCATCTGTTTGAAATCACTGCCTTGAGGACCTACTGCAAGGTGCCAGGGTGTGCCAATGTAGCATTAACATCTGATCCGGGTGTATTTATGTACAAAGGAGGTTAATTTAATCAAATATAGTATATTATGAATTATTATTTTCATCTGAATATTTTTCTAAGAGGAAGGGACACCTGTTGGACTGGAACAATGGACTTTTTGCACGTCAAACTTGATGCATTTCTTTTGCTTTTGAGTTTACTCATTGTCGGTTTGGTTGAATTATTTTCAGTGACATACAGTATTAAATGAAAAGAGTTAAAAAGAAAGAAGTGAGGACAAACTGAACAAGCTGAGTCGATGGATTCAGGCAAAAACAGGAGGAACGTTCTGAGTGGTTTAACGAGGACAAGATCTTTGTGTGTTTTAAATCTAACGCTCTAATCTATTTACACTCAGTGTTTTGTACTGTAATCTTTATGCATTCGTTAAACGGCACTGAGCCTGTTGGGAATAACACCACGGCCAATCAGGGCCATTGTAGGTAGAACAAAAGGAGTAAATGTCCACTGAGAAATTCAGAAATTTTGAGCTTAATCTCAGTAATTTTCTTTGGGGAAAAAAAAGAAATTGAAAATTCTGAGTTTGAAAATTTAAAATATTGCAAGAAAAACTAAAATTTCCAGATTAATCTCAAATTTTTTTTTTTAAAAACTGGGAAATTTCTGTTTCAAAATGTGACAATTTTTGACATTTCAACTTGGAAAATTTCCAAAAGTTGAATTTTTTATTTTATTATTATTATTTTATTTTATTTTATTTTTTTTTACTTTTTAAACTTTTTTTTAAAGAAAATTTCTGAGATTAATCTCAGAATTTCAGATTTTTTTCTGGCAAACTTTCGTCTTTTCAAACTCAAAAATTTCTCTTTTTTTCAAGAGAGATTAATTTCTGAGATTAATCTCAAAATTTTTGTTGCACATTTTTGACTTGGAGGTTTTTTAAGTTTTTGATTAATTTACATAAATAAATTATTGCAAATTTTCAAGCTCAGAATTTTCCAAGATTTTTTTTTCTTCACTAAAATCTACAAATTTTAATTTTTTGGTGGAAATTTTCTTCTTTTTTTTCTCTTGTCTACCATGGCCATATTATGGCGTTGTAAAATAGTGCAGAATAGTTTGTGTAAAACCATTAAGATCAAACATCGAGTCTCTTGCTGTTTAGCAGTTATCTAGTCGTCGTACCTAACATCTCCTCCAGATTCATTGTTTATGTCGTGACTCTGATGTCATTTACCTTCATATGTCTCATATTTCATCATAGATCAGTGTAACGTAACAAACCACATCTATGCAAACCTTCTTCCATCTTGACTGTTGATGTGTGCAGCAGCAGCAGCACACAATTAAATCAGCTAAAAAAATGATTTTTGTGCTTCAGTCGGTGTGTTTTCTGCACACTTTCAGATGTTTCGTGAGCAAATCCTCCTCACTAAACATCGATTTGCTGAGAGAGCGATGTAATAAACGTGAATCTGACACTATTTCTAGGTTCAGCACTTGGCTCTGCAATACTGAGGATAAATTACAACAATAAAGTCGATCCTCGTCTGTCATTTCTGCGTTAATGATGAAGCTGCTTCGTTGGGAATAACTCCACTGATGCAAGTACTTAAAGTGTTTCTCTCAATGCCGTTACGTCTGTTTGTGTCTTAAGTTTACATCTCTCTCTCTCTTTCTGTGGCGAAAGTGAAATGAAATCATAGCTAAATAAATTCATTCCTTCAGATTGACAACTGATGTATTTATAATGATGATAATGACAGTTGTGATGAATAATAAACTGTAATATATTAAGTCATCAGGGTGTGTGTGAGATTTTGTTTCATCCTTAATTTAGAAAATGATCTGTTGTTGATGAGGAATCGGATTGAAATTAAATATCTTTTTTTAGCTATAAAAAGTAATATTTTATGTGCTGAAACCAAGGAGACTCTTGATTGATTTGCTTTCATAAGTGGAGCATTACAGCAGTCATCAAACTCTTTTATCTTTACTGAAATTAACTTGATTTTTGCTTTATAATGCCAAATATTTTTTATTTTAGTTGAGCCTACACATTATGGGATGGATTTCTTGGTTATTTAGTTAAAAAAAGATATTTTAATACGGCTGTCCAATATTAGAAAATCTCGTAACTGTTAAAAATATGTGATTTATGCATATTTTTTTTGCATCACTCAGTTTAGCGATGCTAACCATCTCTGGTGACCAAGCTGTCATAATCCAGAAACTTACACTGAAAAGCTGACTTTGTTGAATCCAGATCAGCTTGTATTTTCTTTATAAAACATGACTAAAGCATTTTGAAAGAAAGTGACCCAAATCCTGTTCTTATTCTGAGAATAAATTTGTTCAATCGAGTCCAAAAGAATTTAAAAACTGGATTCATTTTTTTTTTTATGGCAAAAGTGCAAAATTCTTTGTAAGTTTTGGATAGCATCCCTTCCTACAAAAAGAAGAAAAATTGACGACTTTATTTGCTTTATTTAATTATTTATTTTTGACTACGATTTTTGCCGACATTACAAAAGTTTTAGCTAAAGGCTAAAAGGTTCCCAATTATTTTGTATTTATAAAAAAATATTCTCTTTTACAGTGAAACTTTGTCAGTTAAAGTGAAATTAATTTAATTGTCTGCAACTTTTACAATCTTTACCGTTTTTGCCCTCAGTCCAGGTTAAATACCGTATTTTCCAGACTATAAGGCACAGTTTTTTTTTTCATAGTTTATCTTCTGCTGCAACTTATGTTTTTATTTTTATTTTCTTTATGTTTTTTGTCTTCATGATAAATTTTTTGGACAGAAGCATTAAATGTTAATTCATACTTGCAGACATGAACCAAGGACTAAGCATTACTTCTCATCAGTATGGACGAGGTTGTAGTCATCTGGTAGTCCAGGAAATACGGTAAATTATTTATGGATTTACTGCAGGAAATTTGTTGTCCTTTTTTAAAGAATAACAACTTTATTTCTATTTTTAGGTTTTAAAGTAAAGAAAACAAAACTTTTGCTGAAAAAAGGATGGATGCATTTTCTTGTATTAGTTTGTATTTGTAAAAAATTATGTAAAACTAAAACATGACAAGAAAGTAATGGTGATATTATTCTGAACTTAACAAAAACGGCTAAAACCTGTTGTTATGTTTATATTTAAAACCATTTATTATAATGGAAGATATTTTTAGAAATAATTATTTTCAGCTCATGTATTAAGATGTATAAAAAATTCTTTTAAAATAGCTATAATTTGGATAAATAACAAGAAATGTTTTAGCTTGGGTTTAGTTGTTTTTTTTATAAATATCTCAATCCTTACCAGGGAAATATTATTTATAGATTTCCAGTGACACACAGAAAAAGTAAAGCTGCTGCTTTAGAGAAAAATACTAAATTATTTTAATAACTGTAAATGTAATGCTTTTGGATTATTCTAAAAAACTATAATATTGTTCCCTACAGAGCCACTGAACAAGCACACACTGTAAAAAAGCAAAGTGGTTTTTATTCACATTTTGTCCCTTTATTCATTACAGAGGAAAGGCATTGAAGGTCACTGGATCTTAGACAGCTTATGGAAAAGAAGATGATTTCATGAAAGCGCGAAGGAGTGGAGGGAAAGAGATCGAAGACGTTAATGTTTTCTTTCGTCCCGTTCTCCCCATTCCTTCAGCTGATTGTTTTTATTTTATTTTCACGGCAGGAAAACCGGCATCGCTTTAAGGATGCTTTTCCAGTTCAGTCAGAAAGTACTCTCACTTCCTCTCTGCTGCTTGCAGCCAAAATGGACGTTGGAGCGAGAACCAATTAACCCGTTTTCCTCTCAGATACCGAGGGAAAGGCAGACAAGAAACAAAATAAAGAGAGGTGGTTCGAGTAAATCTTGATGTTGGAAATGTCACAGGATAATTTTATTGGAAGAAAAAAAATCATCCTTATTCCCCATAAGCAAACATAGACTTCCCACAGGCGTCAACCGAGTCTCTTGGTGTGATTGGTTGAGCTTGTGGGTTTACACAGAGAGGTGAGCAGGGAGGAAGAGGAGGAAAGAGGAAGGCAGAAAGCAGAGGGATGACTGTCTTTCTCATCTTCGTCTCTCTCTTTACTCCTCCTTCTCCTCTCCGTGTGTGATGACGTAGCAGATGTTCTTGTAGTCTACGTTGCCGGCCACATCTGGGGGGAAGGCGGCCCACATGTTCTTAACCTGCAGCGGGAAATTAATCGAGTCGTTAATAAAAATCCTGTGAAATTAGAATAAATTATGCTTTTCAGACACTTTGACAAAAGAGCCAGTAAAGTTAATCAATCTGACAGGTTTGTGTTTTTTAAGCAAAGTTTTTAAATCTTTAATAGGATTTAGATCTATTGTGCTTCCTGGAAAGAGGTTAGGATCACTCTATAGGCGATACAAAACATTCAATATATTTATATATTGCACAAAATTACTCTTAGCTAATGTACTATGGCATATTTAGGGCCTCTGTAGATAAAAAACAAAAAAGTTAATTTCTGCCAAAAAACTCAAAAATTTGAGAAAAAAATCTCAGACATTTTGAGATTAAGCTCAAAAAACTAAAAAAACAACTCCAAAATTTCTGAACTCCAACATGGTAAATTTGTGAGAAGAAAAACAAGAAAACATTTGGGCTCCAGAGTCAAAAATGTGCAAGAAAAATGTTTGAGATTGATCTCAGAAAATTCCTGATGAGAAGTCAAAAATTCGTCTCAGAAATTTGAAAAAAGCTTGGAAATGTATGAGTTATAGTAGTTGAATATTTGCAAGAAAAAACCTGAAATTTTTAGCGTAATCTCAGAAACGTTTAAACTCATATTTTTGTCCTTTTAACAACCAAAACAGCTGATCAGGCTGATCTTACATCTTCTGGGGAGAACCTGTCGCACTGAGTGGTCAGGAGCTCCTGGAGGCTGGAGGGAAAAGATTCAAAGGGTTAAAAGGAAATATTTTCACTATCCATCAGGTGGATTAAAAACAAGGAAATCCCAGTTCTTACAATTCCTTCTTGATGGTTCCGGTACCCTCAGGGTCCAGGACTTTGAAGGCAGAGAGAATGACATCCTCGGGATCAGCGCCTAATGCAAAAAGACGGTTTAGTTCGGTCTGCTAATGCTAACCAATGCTAACTCCAACTCAATGTTTGTTGTGTAAGCAAAGCGGTACCCACCCTTCAGCTTCTCGCCGAACATGGTGAGGAAGACGGTGAAGTTGATGGGGCCGCTGGCCTCCTTGACCATGGCCTCCAGCTCCTCATTCTTCACGTTGAGTTGACCTTAACGGAGCAGAACCGGAAATCAACACAAGAGGTCGGGAAAAGGAAGCGTCGCGGGCGCCAGGCGGACAGAGCGGGTTGCAGGAAGAGCTCACCCATTGAGGCCAGGACGTCCCTCAGGTCATCTTTGCTGATGATGCCGTCTCTGTTCTGGTCAATGATTGTGAAGGCCTGAGAAACGGAGAACGGTTTGTTACTGGAGAACTTCATTCTCAATTTGACATGTTGAAATAACAAATGTACGGGAAAATATACAAAATCAGACGACAGCTATCCACTGGTACCTCCAACCAAATGCCTTTAGAGTTAGAAAAACAGAGTCCACAATGCAAAAACACACAATCTTACCAAGTATTTTTGGTCAAATTTCTAGTGTAAATATCGTAGTTCCTTTAAATAAGACAAAACTAAATTATAAGTAACTTATCAGTGAGAAGTAGCAGCTTGTTTTAAGTCAACAATTATTTAACATTGAGGAGAAAGTTCCAGTTCTACTGGCAGATTATTTCAGTCAGTGGAACTAGAGTTGGGTTGCTAGGTTACAGGCTGGGCCTGGCTGGGGTTGCTAGGTAACGATAATAATCTGGCAATGGAACTAGTACTTTTTCATCAATATTAAAGAATTATTTACTTAAAACAAGCTGCTATATCTTGTTGAAAAGTTTGTTAGTTTTGTCTTATTTTAGGTTTACTGAGATACTTTAACTAGAAACCAGGCAAAAATACTTGGTAAGATTTGGGGGTTTTGCAGTGCAGAGTACAGGAAAAGTTCAAAACTGTCAAAAAATGACTGTCCACCGACACAGAGAGGCCAGGAATATTATAAACTTTCTAAAAAAAAACAAACAAGAAAATGTCTGAGCTCCAAAACCTGAAAATACGACCAAAAAACTCAGAAATTTTAATATTAAAATTAATGTTAATTGTAATTTATATTAATTTTTTCTAGGAAGTTTTGTTTTTTTTAGAATCTTTCTAGAAATAAAACTGGAGCATTTTTTGATCTCCAAATATGTAAAATTTACCCCCCAGAAATTTTCAGGTTAATATCAGAAACTCAGATTTTTTTAAATTAACCTCAGCAACTTTCTGGAAAAAATTCTGAGATTTCTGAGTTAGTTTTGTCTTATTAAAAGTGTATTTGCACTAGAAATTTGACTTGGTAACATCTTGAGTTTTTGCAGAGTTTAGGTTTCAGTGGCTTTTCCAAAATGTCAGATTTGGCCTTTGGGGTTTCGGGGACAGGGTGGCTGAGCCGCCCTCTGGCCTCTCTGGTCTTTTTTGGGAACGTATCATCCGGGTCCAGCTGTCCGGTCCGCTCCACGATGTGCCAGTGTAACTTAAGACACTCGAACTCAGTCGCCAACCTTTTCCTCAACCCTCCAGACTTGCTTTGCTATTTCTTCCCCTTCCCGTTTTACCCACAGGCCGTTTATGTGCTGATACCTGCAGATGCTTTCCATCTGCGGAACGCGCTAAGATTGCTTCAATCATCGCGCCGTTCCTCCACTAAGTGCCACTCAAGAAGCCGGTATCGTTTGTCGCAGACGGCATGTTTTCTATTCAGAAAATTGTCATCCAATCTGCTCACAGCCGATCCACCTAAAATTCAATCTCTTTGACTTTCAACACCTGCGTTTTTCTAAACTCATTTAATTTAATTCTAAAGTTCTCTTTATTCTTTTTTTTTTTTTGCTTGTGTGTTGGAGTGTTTGCTGTAACAAAGAGCTATGAGATGTTTGAATAACAGCTGAGCAGGAGGTCAAAGGTTGAGCAAAATACGGAGCGCCTGAAATGCCGACAAAGTCTCTAATCGCATTCAGCTGCTTACTGAACTGTCAGGGGAGCGGAGGAGGCAGCTGCTGCCATCCAAAAGCAGCTACAGCTAATTTTAATTAGGAATCATTTCATTTATCACTCAGTAATTGAGTTTTTTGGAGTAATCAGATTGTGATTGATTTGAATCTCACCTCTTTGTACTCCTGAATCTGGCTCTGCTCAAACATGGAGAACACGTTGGAGGATCCGCCGTCTCCTGCTGCTGCCCTCCTCTTTGCCTTCTTTGGTGCCTGGATTGGAAACGCACAGTAGGTTCTTTAACATGCTAACATCTGCAAAAAGTTCCTCTAAAGCTCTTTAAAATGAAAACAAAACATATGCACCAGTTATTTTTAATCTAACAGCCATTAATGAGGTGCAACACACTTGAAATCACAAAATCTAAAAAATTATTTTTGTGTAGTTTCTGGAGCAAATGTTTTAACGCATTTGAAATAAACTAACATAAGTAACGTTTTAGTAAAATATAAGATCTTGTTTTAAGTAAATTATTCCTTAACATTGATAAAAAAGTGCTAGTTATAAAAATATTTCACTTATAACTAGTCATTTTTCGTCAATATCACTGACTTAAAATAAGCTCCTACTTCTTTCTGAAAAGTTAGTTTTGTCTCATTTCAAGTAGAAATGAGACAAAAATACTTTGAAACATTTTGTGTTTTTGCAGTGAAATTCTAAATTCTTCTCCAAATCCAAATTCTTTAGAGAAATTAATAAATATTTTTGTCAATTAGCATCTAGCTTTGCATCAGTATGCAATAAACCACTAAAATTACTCTCTATAAAAATAAGCGATTTTATCGTGAGATAAGAACGTCAACAAACTGCAGTGACCCCTAAATGGATAAAAAAAAAATAATAAATTCTTCAAATAAGGAAAAAGTCAGAGTAAAATCCAAAGTTTTGGTTGAATTTTTATCCAGATATTTCCTTCAGAAGAGCACAGAGGAGCAGGAACGCTGCTACTCACCATCTTGAGGTGGAGGTTTGGGAGATCAAGTAAGAACAGAAAGTGTGAAGCCGCGTTGCACGGATATTCCCGGAGGCTTTTATACGATTCCTCATCATCTATCTTTAGCCTCCGCTTCAAGTTTGGATGGAGATATAAAGAAGAGAGAGAGAGAGGAGAGAAGTTTAGGAGACAGAATGGCGGGACAGCTATCACCTTACAGGAGATCAAAAATAGACGCAGGAGTCTTGGAATTAAGCAAACCTGATAGCTGCGGGACTTTGCACTCCCACGTGGACTAATAAGGATATTCAGAACATAGATGCTCAGCTGGATCGTTGTCCCTCCTCCCGGCTTCATCTGCTTACAGGAAGATGCCGCGTCCACCCTATGGTTTTATTTTTGGTTTGCAATGCGCGTAGCGATTCTATATTTTATACACAGATGCAATTTTTGGCTCGGCTTGCTTTGTGAAGCTGAGATTTTCCCACAGAAGTGACGACAATGAGGTCTTCTCATGTTTGGCTCTAATTAAAATAACAGAGACTGACAGTGAAAGCACAATTTTTATACGCATTAGCAAACTTTTCTCACATTGTTTTAAGTGTAAACTCAGTTTTACACTTCATATGACTTTTCAGGAAATCAAAAACTGCAAAATTAGTTGTTGAAATTAAAAATAGATGCATTCACCTTTTTAAATATAAAAATTGATGGGGGTTTGAAAGTTTCAATAAACTTCAAAAACTCAAAATTTTGCCAAATATTTTTCTCCAGTTTCTAATGCAGAAATTTAAGTTGGAATAAAAAAAAACCTTACATTTAACTTTACAGCAAAATATAACATTTTGCTTTAAGTCAATAATTTCCTTATTTTAAAAAGTACTAGATTATTTTCCTTAGAAAATGGCCAAAATAGATTTTTATAAATTAGTGCTTTTTCATCCATCTTAAGGAATTATTTACTTGAAAAAAGCTGCTATTTCTTGCGAAAAACTAACTAGACTAAGTTAGTTTTGTTTTATTTCAAGTGTACTAAGAGATTTGCACTAAAAATAGTCTCAATTTTTTTGTGAGATTTTGTATTTTTGATGTAAAATTTTTTATTCAAATCCAAAATCCTTTGAGGAATTAATAAACATTAAGTGGATTTTTGTCGATTAGGACTTAGCTTTGCATAACTCTTAACTTGAACATGCAATATACCAATAAAATTATTCTTTATAATGATAAAAATAAGTGATTTATACCAATTATCATTAGATAAGAAATATTCACTGCTGATTATATAAATAGGGTACATTTTAATAAAATCTTAATGTTTGGTTGCAAAAAATCAAAACAAGAAGTTGATTAAATCATGACTAAATTAAAATTTGAATATAGAGAAGGAATCCTAACATTTTTAAAGCGTAAAACAACATCAACATTTCTTTATTTTTAAGAAATATTTGGGTTTTTTCTGCTTTTTTTGCCTGACCAGTGAAAAGTTTTGTAAATTTTTGCTGTTCTGTTGTGCTCTTTTGCTCGTCCTGAGATTAAATCAGGGGATTATTGGTGCGGCGCTCCGCAGTGCGGCGGATCGAACAGAAGAGGAACAGCTGAGAGCAACCGGGATAGCAAAATAAACCTGATTGAAAGCCAACGTTATTTTTGCTTTGTGCTTGTGATTATGTGCGATTCCACTGATCTCGTCTGTCTTTGTTCTTTACTGGTTTCCACTCCTGCTGCTGTAATCTGGATTAACCAGTTTTATGTTGGAAATCCAGAGACTGACGGTCTTCCTGCTGGTGTGAAGTTGTTACGTAAACCAGAGCAAAAAAATAAATTTTAGTTATTTTTGGTTGAGTTTATAATGGAAATATCTATGACAGTTTATTATTGCAGATTAAAAGAATGGAGGTAAAGTAAATTTCCAACAAGAAACGCAGAAGTTTTACATTAATTTTTTTAAATTTCCTTAAAAAATCTTGGAAGTTTCTGAATTTCAGAAGTGAAAAATTTACTGGGGAAAAAAATTTAATTTTGAGATTTAAAAAACTTAAAATTGTTGATTTTAGAAAATTCTAGTTTTTTTCTCAAAATAATCTAAAAAATTCTGAAATTTTTCCCACCTATTTTTAGCTTTTGGAGTTCAAATATTTCCAACTTTTTTTTTCTAGAAAAAAAAGGTTAATTAGAAAATTTCTGGGTTTCTCTTTTTGAAAATATTTTCTGTAATTTTATTTTCAGAAAAGCAAAAAAGCAACAAAAAAAGGGAAAAAAATTTTAAAAAGGAAAAAAAAAATGTTTAATTGGAATTGTAATGCAAAAAATCTGATGTTTTATTTTAAGTCAAACTCCACCCAAGACCTTCTTGGCTCCTCTCTTTTAATCTGTTTTTCATATTTTAATTTCTCAGAATTGGCAACAAAACTTTGAATGTTTCTTTTTCTGTAGCGTTTTTACTTTATAGTAGGTGTCAAACATAAGGCTTGGGGGCCAAATGCAGGCCGCCACAGCTATTTCCGTGGCCCTCTTTATTCTAGGGATACACAAATATAACCTTCAAGATTACAGTTAAATATAATTCTATCAGTCAATTTAAAGCAGTTTTATCTGTAAACTGCTGAATTACATTAATATGAAAAGATGGTTGACTTAATCTTGAAAAGTTTTCATTGAATGCAAAGTCAGATATTTTTAATATTTATACGGTTTGTTTTTGGGTTTTATCCCTGTATTCTGCTTTCATGATCTTGATTTTACCCAAAATTAAAATTAGTTTGACACTCTCACTGAGAGTTTTTCAAAATAAATCCAATATGTTTATTATTTTAGTCAAAAAAAAGTTTCTCTTTGGTGTGTTTTTGAAGTCTTCTTCACCTGGGACAGGAATGGAAAACCCTCCTTAGACATAACGTGAGGGGGCTGAGACACGCCAGACTCTTGGGTGTTTTTACATGTTTACATGCGACTATAACGCCTGTTTCCATACAGATGTTTGTTCTCAGCAGAAACTGTAAGGCGACACGCTCCTCAGCGGTCTTCAATCACCATAAATCACTTTCTAGACCATCGGCATGCCAGTCTGTAGGATCTGGAATGTGAAGAAGCTCTTGGGTTGACCTGTGGGGAAGACCGACTGAAGGAAGAGAAGGGACTGTTTTCTATAAATAATCTATAATGTGACCTATTACCCTGAGGTCTGAATGTGTGTGTGGATGGTTGTTGGTCCTGTGTTTATCTCTGTGTTGTCAGGGTGTACCCCAACTTTCACCCAGTGACCGCTGGAGATAGACCAGTTATGCTTCCATGAACAGGTTGGGATAAATCTATGGTCCAGACAAGGCAGGTCAATTATATTTTTCGCACAAAATTATCCTTAGATCGTGACATTTTTGTTTGATCAGTTCAGAATGAGTTATTTTAGGGCGTCCTGTCTCTTTAAAATAATCTGCTGCTTGCCAAACGTGAAAACGGCTGCAAACAGATGCGCAATTATTCAACTAATTATAAAACTTTGAAAACCAGAAGAAGTGAGAAGAATGCAGCAGGTGGTTTCCGGATGATAATTCAAGAACAGCAGCCATTGTACAGCGCATGCATTCAGCAATAATGTGTTTTTTACAGACTCAAAGTCGTTATTTCTAAAGAGCAAATGCTGAATATTTAGTTCCAACAGCAGAAATGTTTAAATTTTTTTACAGAAATCAATCATCTGTGGTGACCGCTTAAAAAAAAAAAAAAAAAAAAAAAAAAACATAGAGTACAATTTTTTTTGTATCAAAGTAGATTTAAATGAGGTAATATTTGTAATTGCATATATATCTTATATTATGTAATGGTAAGATATCAATATTTAGCCCTCCCTACTTATAAACACCTCAGAAAAATATCTACCGTTAGCGTAGGCTACGTTGATGCTCTTATTTTGAAATGTAACCGGATGTTCTCTATTAAGAATACGTTATGGAGACGCTGTTAATGGCGGACCGGCTAACACAATCTACCTGACCTTACTGAATAAGTCTTGTGATACTCTGGGTTACAACAAGCTGATGAAACTAAAATAAAATGTAATTTTAAGTCTGATGCCAGTGATAAAAGCTAGCGGTATTTGAAAAAAGAAAAAGTAAAATCACAGACGTTAACATAGCCAGTGGTTTACAGCGGTAAAACGAACTCACGAAGCTCTCCTCTGGGGTTGCTAGGTGATGGGCTGGGGTTGCTGGGTAACGGTTTAGTGCCCGTCGAATGCGATTTAGGTTTTAATTTATTGCCTTGTTTTTTTTTTTTTTTTTAAAGCACTCGGACTGTTTTTATAAGCAGTTGAGACCCAAATTGAAGTAGAACAATGTGAAAGGGAGGAAAGGCTTGACTGAACTATAAGTGAACCTTATAAGTGAACTCTAACTTATATCCACTATTGATTTTGTGGAGATTGGCACAAAATCGTCTTGCCATTTTAATCTTGTTATAATGTATAATTTTCCATTACACATCTGAAGAGAATGCCAGACCAGATTGAGCTTCAATGATGGGATAAAAAGTAAAATACCTGGAAATTATGAAAAATTGGAGAGTAGCAGGAGAAAGTAGCACAGTGAGACAAACACAAATCCAAGTCATATTAAAGTTAAGCAAACTCTAAGTTTACATTTGTAATGATTGGACTGAAAAGGCTTTTTTGACCGCAAGATGTCAGTTTCTGCTGCAGTTCTCTGACAGTGAGATTTGAAGATATTTTTTAACCTCTCTGTTCAAAAATATCTTCTCTGTGGGTGTCCAGACTTGTGACAAATGGCCAAAAATGGACTTATAATTCTGGAAAACAGGAAGTTTTTTGTTGCTAATTTTAAATGTAAAAAAAAAGAAGTATAAATTAAAAAAAAAATGCTTTACTTACTTTAAAATGATAAAATTGATTTAGCCAAAAACTATAATTTCTCAATGTTGCTCAAAGCTAGGGATTACATTTTTCTTCCATTGTGAGATTACTAAATTAAAATATTAATTTATTTTAATTATTCTGAGGAAATTAATCTGTCCTCATCTGCCTCCACACTGTGTATTGTTATCAATATAAACCTGGCTCTTCCTCAAACATAGTGGGACTTTATGATACCTCTGTATTTTTAGCACAGAAAAACAGGAAGTCATGGTTTACTAATCAAAAGATAAAAATAAACCTAGATTTAAGAAATCATGCTTCAGTCGGATTTATTATGTAGAAATAGTTTTTTTTTTAGAATCTTTCTTAAATCAGGGACCTTTTTGCCTTATTGTGAGAACATAGTAAAAAACAAATTAGCATTTTTTTAGGGTTATTCTGCTGCAATAAAGCATTTCATACTGTTTTAAGGCTTCTTGGATTGAAGAAAATGTAAAAAAGACTTCAAAACAGTCTGAAATAAGCTGTAAAGAAGGCATGTTTTGAAACTTTTGCACAGTGCTTTGTATAGAACCTGCTGTCATTTTATCATTTTCTCCAGCAGCTCAGTTCTTATCTAATGTTAAAATGTCCTGCTTGATTTATTTAGTTTTTAACTTCCATTTCGATTGAATCTTTTTTAATTTCTTGATTCCAGATGTTCAATTATGTTTTTCCTCATAAGAAACTAAAAGGTATTGTGTAATTGTGTGAATAAAGGGAGAGAAAGAATACTTTTAGAGAATCGGTGGTTCCACCTGGTTTTCAGTTCTCTCTCCTGCAGCTCCCCCTGCTGGTCGCAACCATCTACTGCAAGTTTTAAGCTCTTCCTAAATGCAACTTTTTAGCATTTTTCTCATAATTTCCACACAGTTTCAGCAACGTGCTGAGCTGAGTGTGTGTACAGCTAAATTAATATAAAATATTATTTTCCATGCATGACTTGTCTTCTAGGATGTTGGAGCAGCTTTGTTACATTAATTCTGATTTGCTCTTCTTTTTTTATATATATATATAACTGTACAATATATTGGATATTTGGACCGTTATTCCCTCTGATTTGGGATGCCATGTAGCTGGAAGTTCATGTTTGGATTATCATTATTATGCGCAACCAGGCCAATGACACCTGAACTATGATAACAAATCCCAAGAGAACTGCAAAATATGCTTCTTGGACTATTTGGCCTCACAGTGATTTATAGAGAAGCAGCAAAAGCAAATGAGGTGGATTAGCAGTGCTTACTCACATTTGATGTTGTCAACCAGAACATGGTACTGAGAAATATTGTCTCTTCAAAAAAAAGTGAGCTGTTAGCATGTTGTAACAGTAATGAGAGTGCTATATAGCACAAGTCTTCAGTCAGAGACCTTTTACGATTGGTTGGAAGACTGACTGCTACTGGGAACCTTGCTGCCCAGTGGATAAAAACATGTTAAATAAAGCATTTTTTCAACTAAATTGTCTTGTCTTCTCCCTCAGAAGTAAATTATGCACCAAACCTTTCTCAAAACAGTAAGTTAGAATTACCATTTACATTAATTTAATTTTCAAATCAAACCATTGTTTGACTGATTTTCAGTAAACTGAAAATGAAAGCCAGGATTAAGCAAACTAATTTACTTTATTGTTATTTTTAAACAGCTAAACATATTTTATATCCGTTGGTAAATACTGAAAAAAAAAGCCCCCCAGCAATGAAATCATTTTTAAACTCTGCTCTCTCAGCTGATTAGATTTTTTTTTTTCACCTTTAAATCAACTGAAATTGGTGAACGTTTGTGCAGCAAAAATATTAATTGGTGCTGCTATCATTTTTAGGATATTAATAAATGTTTCTAGAGGTCATCAAAGGTCAACGAGTCGCTCTAAATGAACATAATCAAATCAATTTGTTGTCTATTAACAGCACAAATCTATCACAATTAATTTATACCAGTTTAGTTTTATTTTGTTAATGTGAGATGGAGGAGCAGGTTGATGTCTGGTGACCTAATAACAGATCAAAAAATAAATAAAAGGAAAAAAACAACCTAAATTTATTGATTTGAGTTTTTGGGAAATTGCTGCAACTCAAATGTTTCTATTCGTTTTCTTAATTTCTTGGTATTTTATTGTAATTTTTGGTATATTTTTGTTTTTAAGCTCAATTTTATTGATCACTTTATTAATTATCTATGATGTAATTATCATGAAGTGCTTTGGTGACTTCATGATAATTACATTACTTCATGATTACATCAAGAAGTAATCATGAAGTAATGTAGTCATGAATGGCCGCCAAAGGTTAAATAATTCGTTATTTAACCGTTAAACATTTAAAGGTTGCTTTAAATGCGTTATATAAATAAACTTTCATTTGACCTCGGAAATTATAACAGCACAAATGAAAATGTAGCACAGTTGACAATTTATTTATTTTTTTATTTTGTAAATGTGGACTGGCTGGTTGACCTTTGACGCTCTTGGGAAACATTTATTAATATTTTTAAGATGACAGCAGTATAACCAAAGATTATGACACAAATTTGGTTGATCTGAAGAGAGCAGTGGTTTCAAATTCACTCAGGTGAGAATCAGAACTTTGTTTTAATACATTTCTATTTCTTCTTTAAGTCAGATCAGAAAAATACCCACTTTGTTATAAACAGATAAAACATTTTAAATGAGTAACTGAGCCTCAAACTCTGTGAAAGTCAGAGCAGAATGACTCACAATGTTCCAGTTTCTGTCTGAATAACTTCATCTCAGTTCCCTTTAAGCGCCTTTCCTTCAGGCCAAATCGATTAGATCTTTCTCATGTTGCTCCTTTTCTGTTTGTCGACTCCTCAGCCACTCCTCTCTTGCTTTTTGAACCTCCTGCCCATAAAAATCATGAAGTTTACTGAACTCCTCGAGCGGGTCGGACCCCACCAGAGGCCATTCGCCGTACGGCGGCACCGGTCCGTTGAGGGGCGTCACATGAGCGTTTCTCCTCGGCCACTTTTTGGGCGACTTTTTGGCGGCCATTTTAGTAGGCATTGATGGTGGCAGTAGAGCAGCGCTGGCGCTGAAGCTCCTCCCCTCCCTGACAACTGAAAATGGTCCCAGTGTTGGAACCAGGAGGCTGTTGATGGGCGAACTGAGGGTTTTGGAGGAGGAGCAGGAGTTGGTAGGGTCCTGTTGCTGTTTAGCTTCTGCAGGAACAAGAAGAAACAGGTTAAAAGTTGTTGCTTTATGTGTTTTAAAGATACCTAGTAAGGAGTTTATTACTGATCATTATTAGTCGTGTTTGGAAATAGCAGCACAACTTCTCAGATCAGTTTCAGATATACTGTAGAAACAAAATTTAAAGGTGACTTGTTATGCTTCCTTGAATGAGTTAAGGTAGCTCTATGATGTCTACAAAACATAACTGTCTTTTTTTTGTGTGCAAAAAATCATTCTTAGATAAGAATGTCCTATCTTGTGCTGTTGTAGGGCGTCTTGTCACTTTAAATCCAAGTAAGTTTCTGCTGGCCACGCCCCCAAATCAATGTTTAAACTCGCACACGAAAGTGGCTGCAAAAAAAATGCGCAATAATACAACTGTACATCTTTGAAAAGCAGAAGTGGAGCCTCTGGCACAACCAACAAGAATGTAGGAAGTGGTTTCTGGATGGTAGAACAACAAAACACCTGTCTTTTCCAGTAGCTATTGTACAGTGCATACAGAGATAAAACCAGCTGACCAAACGTGCTGAAGCTCCACTGGAGTTGCTAGGTAATGGTGAAGTGTGACTTAACGATTTGGAGGTTTTTTAAATAATTAATTTTCCAGAAACCAAAAAATATTAATTTATTTCCTAAAACTGAACAGTTTTTAGAAGCAGTTGAGACCAAAGTGAAGGTACAAAATGTGAAAAATGTGAATTTTGCTTTCCTTCAAGATCAGACAACATGTAACAAAGTGAGTTACATGTTCAAGATCAAAAGCTTCAACTGAAGCTTTTGATCTTCAAAAGCTGTTATATTTGTGCTTGATAAGGAGATCTTACTACACTTGAAATAAGCTTAAAAATAACTTTTCAGCAAGATAAAGGAACTGAAATAACCCCTGACAGGAGACCTATTATGTAAAATTCACATTTTGATGTTTTTGTACTTCCATTTGGGTTTCTACTGCTTCTATAAACAGACCAAGTACTTACAAAGTACTTACTAACAAAAACAACCAGATGTTTTTCTTTGTTTTTTGACAATAAGTTGATGCTTTTTGGTGTCTGGAAAATTGTCCATTTCAAAAACCTCAGGAACGTAACATCACAAATCAGCAGGCATTCCCTGTTACCTAGCAACCTCAGCAGAGTTCCATCTGTTACCTAGCAACCCAAGTGGAGCTCCAGCAGTTGGCTGGTTTTCCTGCTCAGTACAATGGCTGTTAGCAAAGACAAGTGTTTTGTTGTTGACTTACCATCCAGAAACCAATTGGTGCATTCTTGTTGGTTGTGAAGGAGGCTCCACTTCTGCTTTTCAAAGAAGTATAGTTGTATAACTGCACATCTGCAAGACAAATAAGACAAAACTCTCTTGCAAGTAACTTTTTATGAAGATATAGGAGCTTGTTTTAAGCCATTAATTCCTTAGCAGTGATAAAACTGCACTAGTTCCACTAAGAGCCCATCTATAAGTGAAAATCTGCCAGTGGAATATGTACTATTTCATCAATATTAATATTGATTATCAATTCCTTGAGTTACTTAAGTAAAACTAGTGCAGTTTCATCAATGCTAAGGAATTATTGGATTAAAACATCTTATATTGCTGAAAAGTTACTTGTAAGTTAGCTTTGCCTTATTTCAAGTGTACTAAGATGTTCACACTAGAAACTAGACCAACATTTTTTTGTACGACTTTGTTTTTTTTGCAGTATTTAATCCAAAAAATTATGATAAGAAACACAATATATCTACAGACACACCTTCATACTGCCTCCCCAGGTCTCTCACCAGACTGGAGAGGTAAGAGTGGCTGGCCAGGAAGAGCGCTTTAACCCAGCGCCTCTGAGTCTGAGCGTCTCCGGCGGCAAACCTGTAGGTTTTGAGTCCGGACCCGAACTGGAGGGTGAAGGGGAAAAACCCGTCAGAGTCCAACATCTGGACCACGCAGCCCTCCAACACGATGACGCCCAGAAGGTGACGATCAGCCGGACGCTCCTGGTAGAACAGCAGGTTGGCTTTCAGCACAAACCACCGCCTGTAGTAAGTGGCATTTCTCTCCTTCTGTTATATTAATAAAAGAAGAAGAAGAAATTAAATCTTTTTTCAGAAAATCAAAATGTGATCGGAGGTTTGTGTTTGATTGCTTTCCTGAACCTTTTTGTAGAGATATCCCTCCTTATCCACTGGAGATGTGCATGACAGGAAATGGGTCAGAATCTTCTCATGGAGCTTCATTCTGTCTTCTAAAACACAAAATACATTTATAAATCACTGAACTGCTGAAAAATCAAACATTCACAGTTTTAAGGGCAGATTTTCAAATTCCTGCAAATATAACGTCGTTAAGCCTCAATAAAAGCAACAAGTTAATCTGATTTATCTACAGCCAGAGTTGGTAATAACTAGTTACATTTACTTAATTTCATTTACTCGACTAACTTACTTGAAAAAATTTACTTTTTGGAGTATTTTTACTGAACTGTACTTTATGCTTTTACTAAATTTTATTGTGAAGTATCTCTACTCTTAATTGAGTTCAATTTCAGGATTTGTTTTAACCACAAATTCACCAGACAAACAAACACCTGCAGGTTTTGTTAAAGTTTCATAAATTTTTTTTATTGAAAGAAACAGATTTGGGATTTTTTTTCCCCCTAATTTTGTTATTTTTTGTTACTTTGGTCCTTAAAACACCAAAATTTCCACTTACTTTTATGTTTTGGTCCACCTGATGATGTAATTTGTAAATATTAGGTTATTGATAATTTGATCAGTTACTCAGCACGTGAGTAGTTTTTTACTTGAGTAAAACTTTGTTGAAGCATTATCACTCTTACAATGTTTGTTTACTCTACTTTCCTCTGATTACTGGTTTTACAATTAGTGACTGATTAACTGATAACAGAAATAACACTAGTTTAAAAATATTAGAAAGATGGAAATAATTTTAGCGTAATCAGTTTCCTTCTTTTGGTGACTGAAGATTTTAAGGTTAAAATTATTTAACTACACAAATGTCAATCAATGCAAACCAATACAAAGCAGGACACAATTATCATAAGAAAAAAAAATATTAGAAATAAATTAATCATTCATTCAGATAACAAAACAATAAACTTGACTTACGTTGTAAAAATGGACATCATATAATTACAGTAAAATTTTATCAATTACAGTATTCTTTAGCTGCAGATCAAATCAAAATCAAATCAAACTTTATTTGTATAGCACATTTCAGCAGCAAGGCATTTCAAAGTGCTTTACATCAAATCAAACACAAAAAATACAATGCAACATAGAATCAACAATAAAAACAATATCAAGTGCATCAAGATGCATCCTTTTCTGCAAATTATCAAGCATTCACGAAAGGAATGCTACAGGCAATAAAATGTATATTTTCCTATTTTAAAAACAATTGTGTTCATTTTTTGTATTTCTAATAAAGTAAAAAAAAAATACCTGCGCCAATTTATTATCAAAATGAATTGATTAATCATCACGACAGTTAATAGAAAAATTTACCGATTGCTAAAACAATCCTCATAGTTGCAACCTATGCAGCTGTGAGGATTATAGTTTCATTTTAACAACACAAAAGTTAAAAAAGTGGGGGGGAAAAATAGAAACAATCTTAGCGTTAATCCAGTTCTCCTTCGTTTGGTGCAGAGAGAAAATGATCAACAGTGACTCAGACTTACCTCTGTCGGGGCTGAATGTCCCGCAGGGTCAACTCTCTCTCTCAGCCTCTCTACAATCAATTAATTAATATTTTTTCTCTCTTTCTTTTCCATCCTGTCGCTTGATAAAGTCGAAACCAGTTGTTTTCCAGCTGACTGACACAAGCAGAACCAGACAACGCTTGAATATTTAGTTTCAAGTTACTAACACTGGTTCTCTCACGAGGACGAGGGGACGGCGTTGAAATATAAATAACCCGACCCACTTCCTGGTAACAATACACCGACACATTATAGTCTGCTTTGAGCTGATGGGCAGAACCAAGTAACTAAAAAAAATTATTTAAAAATGCAACTTATGACGAGAAGTGTCATCTGGAAGTGAGATGCTATCCGCTGTTGGTTTTCTCTCTCACTTCCTCCTTTAAGTTTATTTATGATTCGTGTAGGTGGTTGATTCTTCAGGGAGTTGAACAGAGATGCGTTAATATGTATTTATGCTGAAAGCAGGCAGAGAGACATTCACTGACCTCTGGGAAATGTGGCTATTTTTGTTATGGACCTCCATGATGTGTTAAGACTTCAGGACTGAGTCACCGTAACTGTCTTTAGTTTTAATTTATAAAAAAATATATTATATATTTCAGTGCATTTTGCTTTCTACCACTTACCTACATGTTTTGCATATTTTTAAATATTTGTGACAATTTTTTTCAATAAATGGGTTAAAATTGTTTCTTAACCCACTCATCTGGAAAAAATAATTCTTCAAATGCAGTAAGTAAAATTAGCTCACATCATAAAATGCGTTTTATTTTTTAAAAAGTTGAATAATAAAATGTCAGTGATGGTATGTAGGGAAAAAAAGCAAAAAACAAACAAACAAAAAAACGAGTATTAAATTATAAATGTTTAATTATCAAAGAAGTTATTAAAATAGATGTCAGTAAATATTACAAAGAAATGTTTTATTTAATTTCAGGGAAGTAAGAAAAATGGAAAAAAAGAAAAAACGTTTTTTAAGAAGTTACACAGAAATGGTAGATAAACATAGAAATAATTATAATAGTAATCGTTGTTATTCATAATAATAATACTTGATGATAATATAAATAATAAATATTAGTAATCACAGTATTAAAAATAATTAAGAATAATTTAACAAATTAGGTCATTTTAATTTATTTCAATTTTTACTTTCTGTGTAGAATAACCCAGTACCCAGTGATAACAGTGTAACTAACTAACTCACTACTGAATAAAACTTTTTTCACTTACAATTTGAATACATTGGCAAAGTAAATAAAAAATAAATACTACCCATTCCTTGTCTTCTTCAGTTAGAATAAAGTGAATAAAATAAAAACGTTGTTTAAAAAAGACTGCATGCACTACATAATAATTGAGTCCAGTCTTCACCGGAATTAATGAATATTAATTAAACCCAAACAGGTACAAAAATTACAACAAACGTGGTCTTTTTTTCTGAACAAATAAAAGATTTCACAAATGTCACATTAGGATTTACAAAAATCTACTTTCAAGGTGCAATCATCCAGTCCATATTTCTTCAAATGTTAGTCTTTTACTTTTTGAATTTAAGACTATTTAAAAGTTTACAGGTTTGTTTAAAAATGTTGATCTGCATTTTATTTACTGTGAGCTTTATAGTTGTGTTTTAAACGTCATGTTATATTTAGTTAGCAGTTATTTACACTCCTTTCCTGAAGGGGGCGATAGTGCGTCAGGTCTGTTTTGTTGAGCAATGTCAAGGTGCAACGACGAGGAAACGAAAACGAACTATTTTCATCAGGTTCTTATCATTCTTTATACATTTATTAATTCATTAGGTGTAATTCGCAATATTTAAGCCAATATTTAAGCTCTTAGCGGCTTTTAATCTTTAAAAAGTGTTTGATTTACGCGTCACATGCTCTCCATGCGCTGTGTTGTTTTTATTTTGAGCTAACGTTGCTAACGTTGTAGCGTCAAGCTGTATGTTTAATTTATAAATCCACTGATGATTTAACTCACCTTTAAGTTGCGCTACAGTAGTAAAGGAGTCTCCTTATACCCTTCTGTAGCGCCATGTCGAAAAGAAAAGTCACATTTGAGGACGGAAACGGAGAGCTGGACCTGGAAGATGACGGCCTGAGTAAAAAGGTGCTTGTTTTATATGACTATTAGAAATTAGAGCGTTATTCTGGCGGTATCCAGTGAACTATTTGCTAACACTGCTTAATATAGCAGGGTAAGTTGTTTTATATGAAGCAGACTACTAGCTATATTAATAAAAAACTTGTCAGATTGGTTAAATAATCCTAAACATGTTGAAAAGAAATATATTTATCAAATTCTTGCATATGTTTAACTAAAACTGCGTGCTTTACAATGAGAATTACTATGGTGATGTCAGATAATGTGAGAAACGATTGTATTTGGTAATATGAGAAGTAAAATTAAATTCCGACTAGCAATTTGGGGAAGCATTTATTCTGTCAAATATTTTAGTCATATTTCAAAAGGTCAATAATTTCTGTAACGTCAGATAGTGGTTGTGTCTGTTCTGATCAGATTCGAGTTTATTCATATTAATAAATCTTCCTCACGCACCTGACTTGCTTATTCGGAGTACCTCAAGGTTCAGTGATTGGATCAATTTTCTTTAAAAATGTACAAATATATAGCAAGGGATACATTTCCACCATTCTCCTAATGTCAAGTAGAAGAATTGAACAGAAAATAATTTTCAAAGAAAACTGTCAAAAACCGTCTAGAGAGCTGTTGCCTCTGTAAAGTCAAAGTAAAAAATTAATAATAAATTTGAGGGCTTTAAAACTTTTGCACAGTACTATACACCACAGCGAATTTATATCAGATTTCTCTGTAGCTGTAAATCTCATGTGTGGCTGCGTCTATTTACGGGCATGTCTAAACTTAGCTTTCAGTTAACAGAACTTGAATGTCTGTCTGACTGGAAGCCAAACTGCTCACAGCCTAATGAAGCTGTTCATGTTACAATTTACAAAGGAATTTTAAATTGTTTTGCTTGGCTGAGCGTAAGAAATATGACACTGTACCGCAGTGGAAAAGACAAGATAAAAACCGCTTTGTTCTGATCACATTAAAAATGAAAAACTCTCTTATTTTAGCTTCATAATTCTTTGGCAGGTATATAATGTACTTCATAAATAAGCTAACCTGGGTGTTTTTCTTTTATAAAACAATTGTTTTGTGCTTTTCTTCCTCGGGTGAAGCAGAACTTTGAGGCTGTCAGTGGACCAGGATCCAGATTTAAAGGTAAACACTCCCTGGACAGCGATGAAGAGGATGACGGCGACGGCGCAGAGAGCAGCAAATACAATATTCTCGACACTGATGATGTGGAGGGTAGGTGCTGTTGAATATTTTAAATGACACTTTTACAAAATTATTTTCAAGGACAATTTTCACACACATTTTTTTACAAATGTAAGTGTATTATATTGGGATTTTTTGTGATGGAGCATCATGTCAGAGTGGAAAGAAAACCAAATTTCTTATGAATAACACATAAAGAACGCTGTGTTTTATGTGTTACAAAGCATTTATATTCATCCCCCTTGACTTTGCTTCTCCTAAATAAAATCTAATGCAAGTAATTGCTTTTAAACATCACCTAATTATCTAACAGTCCAACACTGTAAAAACACAAAATCTTACAAAGTATTTTTGGTATAATTTCTAGCTCTTGGCACATTTGAAATAAAACAAAACTAACTCACAAGTAACTTTTCAGCAAGCTATAGGAGCTTGTTTTAAGCAAATAATTTGTTAATATTGGTGAAATGGTTGTAGTTCCACTGTCGCCGTTACCTAGCAACCTCAGCCAAGCCTAGCCCGTTACCTAGCAACTCAGTTTTAGTTCCACTGCCAGATTATTTCACTTGTAGCATGTAAAAATGTCTTGGTATATGTGAAATAATCTGCCAGTGGAACCTGTACCTTTTCTGAGTAAAATATATCAAAACAACTTTTAAAGTCCACATCACCCACTAACTAAAAGGTTAACACCATAGCACTAATCAGAAACATTACTTCTGCTAATGCTAAAGTGCTAAACCATCATTGAATTTATCAGAAATTAATGCTAAAGCACCGCAAAAGCTGAAAACAATAAAATACTGCCTATGATACATAGGAAGCTAATAGCATCCCTTCAGCTAACTGCCATTGACCTGTTGTGTGGACTAGTATTGTCTTGTCTTCAACTTGATTCATTTATTATTATTATTATTTTTATTTTGTACATCGAAAGAGCCAAGTAAATTAGTGCTTTACAATTTACCCAGAAAAATTTATTTGGGAGAAGCTAAGTATGCTAAACGTTTTCAGAGTTAGCATCATAATGTTGACTAAGCCTAAAATTAGCTCTGTTATTGTTAGCATATTAGTGGAAAATATGCTAACTGAAAACCAGGTATCATTTTCATTCCTTTCAATATTATCCACTGCTTTGTCTTGATCATATAAAATCACATGATGTAGTTTTTGCAACTTTGCAAACCACTGCAAAACATTCTTCTATTTTAAATGATTATTATTTCACTTCCTACTGGTTTTTAGATGTATTGTTTATAAAACCCATCTAGAGACAAGTGCTGCGAATTAGTTTCTGCCATAAGCACTATGATGCAAACATGGGGTTGTTGTTTTGTTCAGTTTGTTTATGTTGATTTGTATCTGTTCCTATGAAATAGATTTAAATTAATTAAATTCTTTTAGTTTATTAAAAACAAGGTTATGCTTTAACTTATAAGAAAATAGTTGGAAATTGTTTGAGTTGTCAATGGAAACTTTGTTTTTTAGGCCAAGAAGGAGCAACAATTGACTACGACGAAGGAGTTTCCATTACTCCTTTTAATCTGGAAGAAGAGATGCAAGAAGGACACTTTGACTCCGAGGGAAACTATTTCATCAAAAAGGAAACACAGATTAGAGACAACTGGCTTGACAACATAGACTGGGTATTTAGATATAAAAGAACATTATGTTTGGTTTATTTACACTTTACAACACTGCAAAATCACAAAAACTAACCAATTTTTGGTTAGTTTTTTTGTGCAAATATCTTAGTACAATGTAAATAAAAAAAGAACGAATGTAGAATTCAATTTTCAGCAAGATATAGGAGCTTGTTTTAGTAATGATTAATGAATATTGATGAAAAAGTTCTAGTTCCACTGGCAGATTATTTGACTTAAAACATTAGAAAATATCTTATTTAATTTCCCTTTGGGACTGGTTAAAGTATTTTTAAATTGAATTTAATAAGGGAAGTAATCTGCCAGTGGAGCTAGAATTTGGTTGCTAGGTGACGGCCTGGGCTTGGCTGGTGTTGCTAGGTGACGGCTTAGTGTTTGTTGTCGATGGTGACATAAGTGAAATAATCTGCCAAAGGAACTAGCACTTTTTCATTGAATATTAAGGCATTATTGACTTAAGAGAAGCGCCTATGTGTTGCTGAAAAGTTACTTGTAAGTTAGTTTAGCCTTATTTCCAGTGTACTAAGATATTTGCAGTAGAAACTAGACAAAAAATACTCAGTGTTTTTCCAGTGAAGCAATTTGCAACAAGTACTAAAAGGCTTTTCTTGCAGGTAAGAATAAAAGAGCAGCCTTTCAAGAAAAAGAAGAAAGGCCTTGCAGCCAAACGGAAACGCAGAGCTGGTGATGAGGACGAGGCTGAGGAAGAAAAACAGAGAGAAGAGCAGCAGGCCGACCAGGAAGAGGAGGAGGAGGAAGAGGAGGCCGAGCCGGCAGAGGATCCGCTGGCGTCCTTAACGCAGCAGCAGCTCACCGAAGCCGTGATTGAGTTGTTGCAACCCGGAGAAACGGTCGCTACCGCCCTCCGGAGGCTGGGAGGCCTCAGCGGACGAAAGAAGGCGAAGCTGGGGGAAGACAAAGATCCCACAGAGGAGCCTAACCGGGACACAGAGAAACTCGACAGGCTCACAGCGTTGGCAGACAGACTGGTCGGATCCGGGATGTTTGAAATTTACCAGCAGACGTATGAAAAACTGGCGTACATGATGAAGAGCATGACCAGCAAGCGGCCGGCGGTGGAGCAGAAACGAAGGGGCGGAGAGAAGCAAGACGACGAGCTCGACATGTTTGGGGACAAGTTTGACGAGAAGGTTGGAGAAAAGTCCGAAAACAAAGACGAGGAAGACAAAAGAGGTTATTATGTCAGATTTTTTTTAGGTTTTTCTTATTAGTTTATGTCTGCTTGGTTTGATTCATTTATTTCTATTTGTTTAGTGAGTGATGAAGTCATGTGGGAATACAAATGGGAGAACGAAGAGAAGTCTGAAATCTACGGGCCCTTCACCAGCGAACAGATGCAGGTAATGTAGAGGGATTATTTTAATCATTGATTATTCTGATGATTCATCAATTAATCAGATAAAAAAATTTACACACTATGTGGATTTTCATTTAAGCCTTTATGATGCAATATTTGAAATGCATTAAAAGATACAAATAAACAATTTAATTCCTTTTTTAAATAAGAAAATAAACATTTAATTGCTTAAAATTCATTTAGTTTACGCTTGATCTTTTATAGCAAATGATGCATCTGCAACTAAAAAAATATCAAAATGCACATTGATAGCAAAAGATGGTTAACAGGAGAAAACAAATGCAAAATGTATATATTTTTATGCAGTTTTGGTTTAATTAATGTTCTGACTGTGTTGTACTTTCAGCAAATGGATTTTTGTTGAGTCTGTAATCATCAGTTAACGATTAATTGATAAGTAAATTAGTTGACAATTGTTCCAGTAATCGATTAATCACGATTATTATTATTATCAGTCGTTTTAGTCATATATTGATGCCTTTAAATTTAAACCCTAGAAGTAAAATATTGTGATTAATTCAAATTTAAATGGCAGAAATTGTTGTAATCTAAGCAGATTGCATTTTTAAGTGTAAACAATCTTCGTCGTTGAGGTCATAAGCAGAAGTGTAGCAATACTAAGGACTTAAAAGATGTTTTTGTTTCTCTACTTTTTGCAGAGTTATCACTAAATCCCATTACGGTTACTAGATTATAAAGTTGCTAACTCGTCCTCCATTCAACCCCACTCTGACTTTGTGGGCTTTAATCTTCTTACATTCTGTTTCTGCAGGGTTGGGTGGATGAAGGCTATTTCAGCAGCGGCGTCTACTGCAGGAGGGTGGATCAGGGGGGATCTCAGTTCTACAACTCGAAAAGGATTGATTTTGACCTCTACACATGAATCATGTGCATCAAATGAATCACAACCAATGTTCTGTGTCAGCATTTCCTGTTTTACAGGCTTTTTTTCTGAGTTTTTGGTGTAAAATGGAATATTTTAACTCTACCTTTTGCTTTCTGCAACTTGTTTTTAAATAAACTTTTGCCCTGGTCTGGATAGAGGTCATATTATGGGTGGTAAATATGTACATTTTCAAAATAAATTCAAATGGCAGAATATCTTCAACAAGCAATTTAAACCAAGTCATTCTCATGATTGTACTGAAGAAAATGTTTTTCAGGATACTTTAGAGTAACATCCTGAAAAACTAAAGCTAGTTATTTGACTGTAAGATACAACTCACTTTAGATTTAGTCAGCTATAAAAATTGCCTTAGACAGTTTCCTACTTTGATTTTTTGTTGTAAAACATTTAAGTCAAAATCAAATCTACCCATCCACAATGAATTCTTGCATTTTTCTTGTAACATTACACAAGGTAACTGATTACAGTTCACTGGAAAATAAATAGTTTGCTCCCATTATTTCACTTTTTAAATCAAATTCCACCTGTGCATGTATTTATGCGTAAGCCATACAACAAAACATTTGAGGTGTATGTGAGAAGACAGTGTGCCACCGTTAAAATAAATGCAGAAATAAAGTAAGAAAAGCTATTAACCAAATCATTTAGTAGGTGAAATACAAAATATAGTTTAATATACATTAATAGGCACAATGAAAACCATCTTGGCTCCTCAAAATAAGCTTGCATTCACAAAGAAGGCAGACAAATAAAACCTGAATTTTGTTGAAACTTTCTTGGTTTACTTGACTTTTTGCCTTCTGTGATGTCATTGACCCAAACACAAAGAATAAGCATCCACCCACCCCCAATTAATTGTGCTTTAAAAACAATTGTAAAGTCTTGCAGTTGAAATTTCGTTACTAAAACATTGTTTTTATTGTTGGTATGTATTTTTCTGTATGTTATGACAGTCATGAGGCATACAGCAGCAGTCTTCAGTCAGAGGCCTCTTCAAATTGGTTGCGAGACTGAATGCTTCCGGAGATTCTTTCTCCCTACAGCATCACCATTAACTCTGAAGATACGGATGATAGAAGTTACAACTACTTTTAATTTAAATAAAGTATTTTTGGAATTCAAGTGAATGAAAATAGTCTATTGAACTTATTTTTTAATTATATACTTATTTTTAAATTAATTTTGTGATTAAATTTATTAGTTTTCTGATAAATTGCTTGCAATATATTATAATTTTAAAATATTAGTTCATTCGAGGACATGAAGAACGAGCAGCTTCCATGTTTTTCCAGTCGTGCTCCTCATTGGTTGCCCTGAACCAACGACCCTGAAATTCACGCTGTGATTGGTCAGATTTCAATAAGGCGTTTCGGGCGGAATCAAACTCACGTTCTGATTGGTCGGTTGGTCTTGTCTGGTAGTTAGATTTGTAAAGAAACGGATACATTAACGATTCGCTGCAGGGCGCCGCTGCCGTCCGTCCGTCCGGCATGTCTTGTTTACGGCGGGTTACGAATACAGACCCACGGTCAAATTGAAGGCTTTAGGTGAGTTCAGCTAACGCTATTTAGTTTTATTTACTGTAACCGAGTGAACCATAATGTGGTACTATTTCCGCTCATTTTACAGACGTCATAGAAAGCTTTGAAAAATGACAGTTCCCGGCTACGACTATTACCTGGTACTGCAACTGATACACATAGGGAGTAGCAAAACTAGAGTATATATGGAGTTGCAATAACGCCCTGCCTTCATCAAGTTAAAATCATTTAGATTTTGCAATTTTACTGTATCTAATGTGTTCGTAGTAGTATAGAGTTACATTGGCTTGCTAATAAAAGTTTGAAATGAAGAACATTCCTTCCAGCTACTAGACGAGGTTCAATTTTGATCAGACCGCCGGTTCGGTTTTACTTAAAAGTCTCACTGAAATGTTGCGATACCAAGCTGTTTGTGCTATTCACGTAGTTTTATTAAAGTATAACTGAGATGCTTAGAACCGCCATGCGGTTGCTAGATGCTGAAAACTTTTCCCCCCTAAGTTTTAAGTGACCTACGGTGTAGCGTAGGTCACTTAAAACAATAAGACACAAAGAGTTGGAATAAACTGCATTCATTTTAAACACTAAAAATAAAGATATGCTTAAGAAAAGTTTGTAAAAGCTTTTTGAAAAAGTCTTTAAATGTAATTTTAGTATCATTTGAACAATTAAGATATGTTTAGAAAATTAGGGCACTTGTTGGCTAATTTTACATTTCTACTGTGTTAATTTAATTTGGTCGGTTTTATTTCATATTTAATGTGTACTTGCGTACTAACAATTAAAGAGTTATTGTAGATGTTCATGGCTGTGGGCAGTTAAGGTCTCCTGTAGCAGTCTATATTACAACAAATTTGAAGAGTCCTCTGGCCGAAGACGCTATTTTTATTTATGTATTTATTTGTTTTTTGAAGGGCTGCTTTCAACAAGGCAGAAGAGTGACACTTTTATAGTAGATTCTCAGATTTTCAAAGATTTTGTAGTTGTTGAACGTGCTCAGAAATCTGCAGTACAAAGCAAAACAGCTGCCACTGCAGGTATACATTAATACTTATAATGGTTTGTATCTCTTTAAATCTCAGATGTTATTCAAATTACTGTTCGATCTTTGTGAACATGTTCCTTTAGATATTAAAGGAATGAAACTGAGAGAAATCCATTGTTGTAGTTTTTTATTGCTAATTGCAGTTGCGTCACAACGGTTAGCCTGCCTATCAGAGTCGTTTAGGAAGTCATTTAAAGCTTTAATTATGTAAGAATTTTTCATAAAATCTAGAAATTTATGGACAACCCTTAGCAAAACAGTGTGTCTTCAGTCAGAGGCTTCTTCAAATTCGCTGTTATGCAGACCTCTATAGCAGGGGTCTATCTATACGTTGATCGCGGGAAGGTTTTGAGTCGATCTCGGCAGCAGGTGACAAACTGAACGCCGCCAGGACGCTGAGACCTGCACTTCATCTTCTGACGCGCTTTTCAAAAATATTCACCAAGATCCTAAACGTTTGTAGCCTCATTAAAGAATAATAATTACAAAAAAATCAACAAAACGTGTTAAAATTACTATTCTCAGTAATTATTGTTTCAACAAGGTGTTACGTAATTCAGTGCCATTAACAAAAGAATGGCGATTCAAAGACCGACTGACTAGCAGAGCAGGAGTTTAAATTAGCTAATCAACCGCCGCTGTGTTCAGGGGAGCGCTTATTAATAATCGAGAAATAAATATCAAGCCTGGAAACCTGATATCGTAACGGACTAAATGTTATGGTTTTAACGGAATCTTTGCTCGGCCTACGGGGCGCAGGCGGTTGCCAAGGCAACGGGTGTGGGTGTGCTTACACGACAGAGAGAGAGAGAGAGAGTAAAAAGGTACGAGTGGTTATTTTACCTTTATTTACCTTTTCCGGGGTCGCATTACAGCCGCTGTAGTTTCTAAACGTTCAATAAACGACAAACTTGGACTAATTACCCCGTTCGTTTGTGAGTCTGTCATTCACAATAAACATCAAATAGGACAAATACGTTTAAGTTTTAACAAACAAATGGCTTCTACCGCAACAATTATGTGAAATTAAATTAATTATATCCCAACTATAGAAAATTTGCCTTTACCTTAACAGAGCTCTTTGGTTCCTCCCATCAGTCTAGCTTCTCATATTGAGGTCATCAAACCAAAGTTCAGATCTACCATAACTGACTGACACCTGCTGGCCTCAGGTTTGCAACCAGCTTCCGACTGAAAAACCAGTAACCTCCTCCCAGTGTCAGAATCTCACTGAGGAAAGAACTGCACTAGGTTTTCTATCACTTTAATATTTCTGCTATAACTGATGTATATTCACATATAAAATAAGTCAATAGAGTTTAATTTACAATTTTTATGTCTTCGTGTCATGAGGTAGATCTCAGCCGGCTGGTGAGAGAAAAAGTAGATCTTGGTCTCAAAAGGTTTGGGCACTCCTGCTCTAGAGGATAGCATTCATACTCAAAACCAATCAGTAGCTACAATAAGTCTTTAAAAAAAATTTAATTATGAGTTACAACAACGTTTAATTTTTCTTTAGGATCAATAAAGTATTTTTGAATTTGAAAAACAATACCCCGTTACGCATCATAACAACTTTCTGACATTAAGAGAAAATCTCTGGAGCTGTACAGCAACCAAAACATTTTAAAAAGTGACAGTGTATTAAACTAGACTCTCTTTTGATTATTAATTTTATTAATTTACTTTTTTAACAGTTGTACATAAAATTTTACAGTTTATATAAAGTATATTCTTCTGTTTTAATTTCAGAATAAACTTGCCGTCCCTGCTTTAATAAAAGTGAGCATCAACTCCGCCGTCTTGGACTATTTGTATTTTTTATCTTTTTTGTTCAAATGTGATACCTTGCATGTTTTTTTTTCCCGTTTGCTTTGTTTCCGTCCCACATGATTTGCAGAGACCTGCAGGAAAAGGAGAGACGCTGAGTGAAAGAGAGCAAATGGGATGTTGACTTTCCCCTCTGACTCGCTCTCCCAAGTAGTTTGTCCAATGGATGAAGATGCTAATTCCCCAGTTCCCGTGTGTAGTGCACCCCCCCTCAGTGAACCTCCGTCACCTCTCCTCCCCCTTTCCTCCATCACCCCCAGGTATGGTTGCTGCTTCATCTGCTGCTTTCCTCTTAACATTTTTTTTGGGCTCCTTATTTATTTTTTTAAAGCTGATATAGAATCAGATTTGGTCACAAACTACCTAATTTTATTAACATAAAAAAAAGTTGTTTTTTTCTTGATGTTAAACGATAAATGACTCCTTCTACCTTCACCTGTATAAATTGTTATTTGTAGATTTAGACAATTTGGATCTATCTATGTATTCCCAATGATATATTTTTGTTATAAAATGAATTATTACTTGTACTTAGTGCTTTGAGAACATAAAATCCTCTGACAGACTTACTTTTTGCATTTTTTAATTAATATCAAACACATTTTTAGTACCAGAAAAACTATTGCAATACAAAATCTGGTCATATAATTAAATATTTGATACCTCTTAGGAATTTTGTGTTTTAGTTATTTTTGTGGCAGAAATAGCTTCGTAAACACTTCTTTAAAAAATGTTGAATTTTGTTGAGTTTCTTAAATAGGTTTTTCCGACCATACGTAGTTTTTATTTGTTTTTATTGTAGTTCTTTTATGTATGGAATTGTGTGAATGTTTGTATCTTGTGGAGGAAATTTGCATTTCACTAAATCCACTTTAATGTTATTTATTACCATTATTATTATTATTAATATGCCATATTGTTGTTTATCATAACAATTCATGGGGCCACTTATTTTCACAGCCCTACATCTATAATATCTCTTTCTGATTATGTATATCTATTTTTTTATCAATCAGCAGATTTGTGAGTTTTCATAGCACCACAAATTCATCCTATTTTTAAAAGTATTTTTATTTATTTCTTCTTCTTTGCGATAAAGAAAGCCGTGTTATTAATTGTGCTTTTAGCTGTGCTCATGATGGACCGTCTGGATACCGGAGGAGCGGCCGCATCCAGCACATCAGAGCCAGAAACCCAAAAGAGCTGGACTGTTCAGACATCCAGGCTGCCCAGAGACAATCTGGACCGAATCCGTCCTCCACTAAGAGGCAAAGAGAAGCGGCAAACATGGTACGTCGATTACCGTACTTAAAAAATGAAGTAAATATCTTCTACTTGAGCCTTCTGGTCTTATGCTGTGTAGGTACAAGCATCACAGTCAAAGCTGCAGAGAGAAGGAAGAACACGTCTACAAGAGGATCCAAACAAGGTTAGCTTTCTTCCCTTGATCTCATAAAATTTTAACAGAATCAGCTGATTTGGAACCAAACTGGTCGAGTTAAAGTGTTAAATGTTCTTAATTTGTCTTTTATAACAGCTGTGTTGTTGAGGTGCACAGATTAGGAGGTGTGAGGGTTAATGAAGTGATTTAATCCTCCTTCACGGTCTGCGGCATCCGACATAAACAACCAATCTAGTGTCTTATCTGACCTACTAACAGACTCATGATATTAAACAATGAATTGCACATTCGTTGACCTCATTTCCTCATTTAGGAAATTACCCGGTGGGTTTTGAAGCAAAAAATTTGGTGCAAAACTTTTAACTTGTTGTAGATATTCCCTAAGGCAACATTTGTTTATATAATATATTGTTTTTCTCTTTTCTCTGTTTTTCTCTAAAACTGGATAACAAAATTCTTCAGTTTGTTGCATTTATCTCAACCAGCCATCTTTTAAGGAACATTTTACCAACATAGAGATAATAATAATAATTCATTTTATTTGTTGTTTTTTGTTTATTTTGGACATTAACAATGTCTTCCAGTTCATTAGAATTTAAAGTTTACCAGTGAAAATGTGTTCTTGCATTATTTTGCCATTTTTACCATTAGATTACTTGAAAATGGTCTCAGAACAACCGTATTGATTGCAGAGTAAAGAATCGAGTAGTTGGTGCAACCCCTAATTTAAACATGGCTTTTCTGACTCCCAGTTTTGCATTCTTTTTCTTTAAAGTAAGCTGATTTCGTAGCACTTTGTTTTTATAAATTTAGGTTTTATTCTAATTATTCTAAACCAAAACGAAGGTTTCTTGCATTTCTCAGAGAAACTGTGTGTGTTTTACACCGAGTAATTACACTCATCCTAAAAGTCTGAACTTTATGTATTTAAAAAAGAGGCCATAAAATGTTTCAAATTAATTAGCAAATAAGTAAGTTGGACTTAAGTATGTTAATCACAGATCTTAATTTTTGTCGTGTCAAGTTTTGCGCCGTCTGATCCAAACAAGCCTGGGATCAGCTGGAAACTGTTGATCTAGGAAATAAACGTCAGCCCGCTTTATCCACTTAAAATGGGGTTTAACTTGTGTTTGTGTATGGGAACGTTCATTAATAATTTGAAGCTTCTGCACTAATATTCACTTTTAGAAATCAACCAGGTTGTAGGAACATTCATTCACATGTAAGCGAATCCCTGGCAGGTCAAATGTGTTTTTGTTGGAACTAAATCGACTAACTGTTGTGTAAATGTGTATTGATTTGCAGGTTGGGTTTTCTATCAGATTTACAGCAGAGCACCAAAATGAGTAAGTGTGAATTACAGCTTACTTCAGCATACATGTCTGTGCTTTTCCTCTTGATAAATGTTTGTTTTTTCTAAAGCTGGGGAAAATATTTACAAGTTTACTAAATGAAAATAAGTTGTTTTCAAAGCAAGACTCATCTTTTTTCTAGAGCTGCAGCTAACAATTAATTTAATCTGATAATTAACCAAGTAATTGTATAAAAAACAGCACATTCTGCAGAGTCTCCACTTAACTACTTGAACTTTTTGTAGCTTAATTACCGAATTAAGTTTTTCTGGCATAATTTAATTAGTATACTGCAATTAATTATTTTTACTGAATTAGTTGGTGATTATTTCAATAATCAATTTTTTTCAGCCAGACTTTTTCTTCTATGTCATTTTCTAGGTGGAAAAACTCAAAAAGCACAGAGAGTGAGACCATTGTCTCTCCTTTGGAAAAACCATTCGTAGAGCAAACGATGCAAAACCCTGATGACACCAAATCTGAAATGGACACGTGCCAGGAGTTACCTGAAATGGACACGTGCCAGGAGTTACCTGAAATGGACGCGTGCCAGGAGTTACCTGAAATGGACACGTGCCAGGAGTTACCTGAAATGGACGCGTGCCAGGATTTCGCTGGCGGCGACCTTGGTGAAGACGCCTCGGTCTCGAAGGGTTGGGTGATCGGCCCGTTCTTTCAGTCCCTAAAATCAAAGATGGCTAGCTTCAGTGAGATCGTCATGACTCCTGTTAAGCTCTTCAGAGCCACCAGTCCTCTGACCGCGGACGACGTGTTCGAGGCGGATGACGCGACTGACGTTGACGCATCGGAGAAAGGCGATGAGTATCAAGCAGAAGCACAAAGTCTTGTTCCCTCTGTGGAAACTAAAAGTGAGATAAACCCTGCACCCAAAAACTCTAAAAAACTGCAGTTCAATGAATCGGTATGCAGGACTACATGCGGTTTTGAATGTGCAATAAGTGGGGGAGATGAAAACTTACCTGACGTCGTGCCTTTGGTTTGTGCTGCTTCCGAAGAAGCCGGCGAACCGTCTGGCTCCTGTTTCCTGTTACGTAAAAGTGCCTCGCATGAGTCAGACCTAAACGTTTACACCGCTGTGGAGGGCCAGAAAGGCAAGCTGTCCAGCGTACAACCACTCTCAAGACGAGACACAGGAAATGGATACGAGTCGGTTGAAATTAAAGACAGAAATCAACTTCAGCTCGACGTCCTCGCCACAAACAAAAGTCCACTGAAGCCTTCTTCTGATGCAGAACAGATGGAGTGCCAACAAATCCCCGAGATGTGTTCGGTGTCAAAGTTTGCAAGAGCAAAGAGGGGGCTGAAGCCGAACTGTGTTTCCCAAGACGTGAAGAGAAAAAAGACGAACATGGCTTCAGGAGGCGACGTGGTAAAGGGTCCAAGAACGCAGAGAAAGAGAGACGCAGATGAGACGATGAAACCGGATAATAAAAGGCAGGTGACGTCGACAAGAGCGAAAGCAAAAGGTGAACAGGACAGGAAGGATTGCCTGGAGAAAAGGAGTAGTGAGTCGCAGAACAATTCAAAGTGCAAAAAAGCCAAGCCCAGTAGTTCCTGCAAACGGATCCCTGTGATATCCAGCGATGATAATCTTATGGATGTGGAAACTACCGTGCCTAACCCGACTGCAGAACAACCGGTGAAAAAGCGGTTGTCTGTAGTTCTTGTCCGTCCCAATGAAAAGGAGACGCCACACGCAACCAAGTGTGGGAACGCAAATAAGAAGCAATTAAAACGCAAACTGCCAAATTACACGAGTTTAGAAGTGGAGAGCAGTTCGGTGTCGGCCTCGTCGCATGACGGGCTGAAACCGTTGAGTACGGATTTTAAAAGCGAAGACGCACCAACCGGAGGAGCGAACCAGTCGTCCAAGAGACTCAGGAACAGCCAGAGGAGCTCCGTTAAGTTCTCGGTCTTGGCTGAAGAGCAACAGAAAACCAAAGAGAGGCACTCAAAAAATGACAGACGTAAAATATCCGTTGACACAGTTATTTTTGGAAGTGATCACCAACTTCCTCTGGTCCATCCTGGATTCTTAAACGAGGAACATACAGCTGCCACCGTGACGGGCGAAACTTTTCTCAAAGCCTCTGAAATCAGTAACTGTAATCCGAGGCTGAGCATCAATCTCGTTAACGCTAGGCGAAGGAGGAAAGATCCCCAAAAGAGGAGATGCCAGGTTCTGCAGAGCAGGATGTGTAAAACCGAGGAGGGAACCCGGTCCGTCACGGTGGAGGACGCGGACCTGGCCGCAACGCGCATGCGCTCTTCAGAAACCAACGTCTCCAGGCGACTGTCGCGCAGCTACTCATGCCCAGACGTTCTCATCCTCCATCACGACGACTCGCCCTGGGTTTCCCCGCCGCATTCGCCGCAACACCGGACGCATGCTACGCACCATCATCATGGCAGCTTGACCTCCCACGCACAGAGGTCGCTGCGGCGGGCGCGCCGGCACACGGTGTGCAGCGTGGAGGTGGAGAGGGAGAGGGAGATCGCCCCTCTCTGTCTTCGGAAGGAGGTGTATCCGTCCAGAAGATCTGCTTCCTATGACCCCATGACCCACAACCTTTCACCTGCTCACCTACATTCCCCCTGCAGCTCCCTCACTGCTCTCGCCTCCTGTTTCCTTTCAAGCCCTCTCGCTTTCCTGTCCAAGAAATCAGACTGCAGGGCAACTTCTGCCAATGCCGGCACTTCCAGTCGAGTTCCCTCGCCGCCCCCTTCCTCTTCCTGCTCCCCCGCTTGGCACTCCCCAGGTTTCACTTTAGGATCTAGTTCTGCTGCGTCCTTGGATCCCAGGTGAGGAAGTTTTCTTGTCTCCACACTGCAAAAATACAAACGCTTTCCAAATATTTTCACTCTGGCTTCTAGTCAAATATCTTATTACACTTGAAATGACACAAAAGTAAATTTTCAGCAAGACGTTTGAGTCATTAATTCGCAACTACTGATGAAAAAGTGCTTGTTCCTTTGACAGATTCTCTTAAAGCAACACATTTTTCCCATGTTAGAAGTGAAACTAATATTAAAGTATTACTTATTACGCTTCCCTGAACAGGTTATGGCAGCTCAGTGGGCTATACAAACATGTTTATAATTTTCTTTTTGTCCAGAATCATTCTTGGATGATGAGATTTCAGTCTGCTCAGTTCTGCCTGTTCTGAGCTCCTTTCAGATCTACGGCCTCTTGTCACTTTAAATTGAAATAATCAGTAACACCAGGTGAACCTCTGCTTGGGTTGCTAGGTAACGCAACAAAACATAAACCTTTTGCCCAAAAACAGATGGGTGGATTTTTTTAAGCACTCTAAGAGTCATTTTTTCAAAAACCCAAGTGAAAGTACAAAACCGCTCAAAATAGACAATTTCTAAACAAGCTTCTAAATCTGGGTGAAAAGTTGCTTATAAGTTAGATTTGTCTTATTCCAGGTGTACTAAGGTATTTACACTGGAAACTAGACAAAAATACTTGGAATAAGAAGTTGTTTTTGAAGTGCAGCGACCCGGTCCTCTGATTTGCTGTTCTGATATCGACTCCGGACTCTTTAAAGTGAGAATCCGGCGCCGTACGAGGCGGCGAGAAGGCGGCAGAGCGAAGAGGAGGATGACGGCGAAGACACCAGCTCCTCCAGTCAGGAGTTCGAAGACGCTGGGCTGAGAGAGGAAAAAGCTCTGTCTGACTCTGAAATTAGAGTATGTATGGTTCTATTTGGTTGTTGTTGTTTTGTTTCTACATGAATACTGACAAGTGAGGCTGCAACTATCAATTATTTTAGTTATTGACTAATCTATTGATTATTCAGACGATTAATTGGATTTAAAAAACGTGGTACATTCTGCAGATTGTTTTGGAGGATATTTGGATAATGTTAAAATATTGAAATAAATTAAATTCATTTCTTCAACATAGAATTTGTTCAGTCTGTGCTTGATAATTTAAAAGGAGTATTTCAAATGTGAAATCTGCACTTTCTGCTCGACTAACATCAATACAGTGTAGAACTGATCTGTTGATTTCCTAATGGGAGGAAACAAAGTTGTTTTTTATCTTAAATGGAAAATTATATATTTATTGCACAGTTTTGGCTTTATTACTTTTATAAGTATGTTTTTTATGTTATGTTTTTTCAGCAAATGGCTTTTTTTGTGCTTCAGTTAACAATCTGTTACTAAATTAGTTGACGATTATTTCAATAATTGATTAATCACGATTCATCTGATGAATCGTTTCAGGCTCTCAGAAGTGTTCACACCGGTGCTGAAATAAAAAAACAAATAAAAAAAATTAAAAATGGAAAAAAATATATATATAATAATTTAATAACTGATTAAAATTCCTTAATATAATCTTTTTCTCTCCTTATTTTAAATTTTCTGGCTGTTGGCTGAAGGTTTTAGGTGAAAAGTGACTTTAATTTAAATCTATTCATAATTTTTCCCCTTTTCAAAAAGTCTAAGAATGAACTCAGAACTTGATCCATATTTTAATGTGCATATAGTGTTTTTTTACTTAAATATTATCTTTTAAACATTTTATTATGGAATTGTGGCCAAAAGTTAAAATTTTGGTTTAATATGTCAAGAAAGAAATACAAGGAAAACATTTGATCCTTTGCAACTTGTCTGTAAACTGGCTTTATGTACAGGACTTAAATGTTTCCAAGATCCTATTTAGACAGCTGGATTTTATTTCAGGGTCATAAAATCCTCTAGAGTAGAAGGAAGGTGTGAAACATTTGTTTAAGAGTGTTTAACTGGGTCACAGTGGATGGATTGTTTTTCTGTTAAATTATCTCTAAATCCTGGCACTTCTGGGAGCCACTAGAGGAAAAGTATAAAACTAACTGCTATACTGTCTACTACTGTCTTACTACTAAAAGAGCTCGTTAATCAGTGCAAGGAAGCAATGTTTAACGTTTCTGCAGGTCGTATAAATGGGATGTTTTTGTTAAAGGTGGTCAAGAAACATGAAGAACAAAAAAAGGTTTCGTCCATCCGGATTCGGAAAACGTTGCCGAAACCTCAGACCAACCTGACGCCCATGGGTCTGCCCAAACCAGTCCGGTACGTAGAAACGCTGAAGGACCCGCATTTCAAATAAATAAGCTGATTCACACACATTATTGTACTTTGTTCTGCAGAATTTTCTAAAATAAGTTTAACATTTTTTGAGTCAATTCCAACAAAGTTTTCATTTATTTCTAACCATTTTACTCTCTTTGAGCAGCAGTTTTTATTACTGTACATGTGGGTCAGGTTTCTGATTAGATATCTGTTCCTAGCAGCCATTTTATAGTTTGCCAACAGATCATTTATTGGTGCCATTTTGTTTTTAGTTCAGAACCAGACTGCCACTTCATGCTGTTAATTTGACTTTAGCATTTATGTCCAAAAATAATCCCTCAATTCTTTCATATTCTGACAGTTTAGCAGAATAAAGAACCTTAATGCCACATTATGTGAACAAAGTTGAACAGTGAAGCTTTGGGTTTAAAAAAATCATGATTTATATTGATTGATTGATTGATTGATCTCTTTCTGTGTCCCATCAGGGTGAAGAAGAAAGACTTTAGTTTGGAAGAAATTTACACCAATAAGAATTTCAGCAAACCCCCAGAAAGGTAAACACAAATCATGTTTGTTTTGTGTTTTTATATAGAAAATATTAAGCAAGTTAAACGTTGTTAAGGGGACCTGTTTTGCAAAATTCCCATTTTGCATTTTTTTTAACTTCCATTTGACTCTTAAAAAGCAACTAAAGCACTTAAAAAAAACACCCAGATGTTTTTTTGGCAATAAGCAGATTTTTTTTGTGAGCCGTTTTGTGAGTTTTGTGAGTCACATTTGAAGTCACCTAGCAACACCGCCTCACTTAGCCCCATTACCTGGCAACCCAAGGGGAGTTCCAGCATGTTTGGTCAGCTGATTTTACCGCTTCATGTGCTGTATTGTTGTTGGATATGCAGGAGGCTCCACTTCTGCTTTTCAAAGATGTACAGTTGTACAACTGCACATCTGTTTGCAGCCATTTTTACCTGCGAGTGTTAATGTTGATTTAAGGGGCGTGGCCAGCAGCAGCAGCTTATTTGGATTTAAATAAGATGTTACAACAACCCATTGTGAACTGAACAGACTCAATTTTAATGATCTAAGAAGGACTTGGTGCAAAAATGAAATGAACATGTTTTTTGTAGACGTATCCTAACCTGTTCACGGATGAATAACTGGTCACCTTTTAATGTGCGTCTTCAAAGACCCGTCCATGTCTTGTTTGGAGCGGAAAAACCGCAGTATTTATAGCTCTCTGTGGCAGCGACGAGCCAGAACCACGCCAGAGTCATCAGTTTAAATAACTCCTGATCTGCTCTTGGAGCATGTTGCCTTTCTGAGCAGACTGCTGGCAGCCTGTTGTCATGTGTGTGTGTGTGTGTGTGTATTCTCTAATAAATAAAATAAAGCAACCAAGAAGCAGAAGTGCTGAAGGCAGCTCCTGCTGATGATAGCAGCTTAAAGAAGAGCAGCTGCTGATGATAAGTTTCAGTCTGATCTGCGTCTAACGATCACCACAGACATAACAGCACAGCAGTCTGTTTCTGTTGTATAATTACTTGCATAATAACCTATTTTTAACACCAGGAGGACTGTAGTGACTGATTCTTTCATGGTGATGTAATTCATCTCCAGTTATCTCAAACTCATGAAGGCAGTTATTGCAGCCAGGAGCGACTCTTGCAGCTGTTGGATTTACAGGGTGATTGGTTTTGATTGCCTTTTTTCTTAATTAGTGTCGCATGTTTGACCTGAATCATGTACAGTGGAAACCATTTTTATTTTCTCTGAAGTTAAATCAGACCAAACTTCTCCTGTTTTTATGTCAGTTATAATTGTCAAACTTATTTCTATTTCCTAAATGCCACTAAAATAAATTATTTTAGTAATTGATTAATTTATTGATTCTGACATTAATTGGATAAAAACATTTTTTTAGAATATTCAGCAAATTTTTCATTTAAGCCTTTTAAAAATGCATCAAAAGATGCAAATAAAAATTTAATTTCTTTTTTAATTAAGATAATATTCTGTTATGTAAAATGAAACAACTTTTGCTTGATATTTTGTAGTAAAAGGTTCATCTGCAGCTGAAATATATTTCTAAATTTGAAAAGCCCTTTCTGCTTCATCAACAATAGAACTGATTTGTTGATTATTTATGGATCTTATCAATAAATGGACAGCAGAAGGTTCTTCATAGAAGTATTTATTTCTTAAATGCAAGGTGTGTATGTATTGGTTTTTATTCAGCAATTGGCCGTTTTTTGAGTTCACAATTAACTGATTATTAAATTAGTTGACAATTATTGAAATAATCGATTAATAACAATTAATCTGATTAATTGTTTCAGCCCTAAAACTTCAAATTTATGTATTGATCTTTGTAAAATCAACTCTGCCACACAGAACCCGTTTCCTTCCTGAGCAGCATGATGGTTGGACTTTCCCGTCATGTTTAGTTGTTTGAACAGATAAATCTGGTTGTTTTCTGTTTTCTGACATCTAAAACTTTAAAATGTGACTAAAATCTGCTTCTGTTTTTGTTTGATCAAAGACTTTTAAACTGATAGAAATAAGCTGGAGGTGCAAAGGTGAAGCAACAACCTTATCAATATGCTAACTGGTGCAGGATTTAGATATTATTAAAGGCTTTATTTTGCACTAAATAAATTAAAAACTGGCCCATTGTGGTGCATTACACTTAGTAGTGTTTAAGTGCTGGACTATGACCACAAGCCATTATCAAACTGGTTTTTGATGATGATTAATCTCACAACATAATTCATATTTATTCATACAAAGTAGTTTTATGTATCAGGACATAATTAAAATAATCAGCTCTTTACAAAAACTTACTACTTCCTGTTATCTATTCAACAGGAGATGAAAAGGTTCAGGACTCGCTGAACTGATTTTTGCCAATAAAAGCAGTAAGATTTCTAACCAGTAGGTGGCACCAGAGTAAATCATGTGTTAGAATCAGCTGCATTTGTCTACATCCCATTCATGGCTGAAACGATTAATCATGAATAGTTGATGATTGAAATAATCGTCAGCTAATTTAGTAATCAATTAATCAATTAACTGGAGAATACAGACTCGTTAAAAACGTCCATTTACTGTTGGAACAACATATGGAGAGCAGTAACAGCCCAAACTGTAAGAAAAATCAATTCATTTTGCATTTGGACAGAAAATAAATCATTTTGTATCTGTTAGTATATTTTACAAAGAAGTGATGAAATGGCAGTTTTAGCTTCGCCTGGTTCTAATTGTTTTTGAAAACCCTCCTGGACAGCTCTAGATATTTATAATCAGTTAATCAAAAATCAACAGATTAAATAAATTTATTTGTTCAATTGCTTCTTTTGGTTGTATTTTTAATTTTGTATAAGATATGCTTAAACGGTTAAACGGAAAATCTGCAAAATGTGCCAACTTCTTCATCCAGTTAACTGTCAGACTAATCGATCAAATTACGTAATTTCCGGACTATAGAGCACACCTGATTATAAGCTGCACCCCCTACATTTTTAAAGGAAACACATTTGTATAAGCCGCATGTGCCTACATTGAAACATGAGATATTTACAAAGAAAGACGGTACACAGAAAGTGTTTTTAAAGTTTTAATGTAGCTTTTCTTTCTGAACAGCAGCAATATAGCAAAACAACACTAACAGGGCTGGTTTAAATAACATACGGTTAAAAGTCACGGAGAGCCGTCATCCTCTTCCTGCTGTGCACTGAAACCATGGAAGTCTTCTTCCTCAGTGTCTGTTTCCTTCTTTATCGACCAGCTCGATTGCTTTTAACTTGAAAGCTGCACCATATGCATTTCTTCTTGCATTCTCCATGACGAGGGTCTGTTCAAGCTAATTTTATTCATGCACAAAGCACGATGTTACATTAGTCTTCCTCTACAGATATATTCCAGCTGTCTCACGTTTACATTTTCTGCTCCAGCGCCCCTACTGGCCGTTAGAAAAAATTCATAAATAAGCCGCATCGTTGTATAAACCGCTGGGTCGAAAGCATGAGACAAACGTCGCGGCTTATAGTCCGGAAATTACGATAGTTTGACTAATTGATTGTCAAGCAAGTTTTTTAATCATCAGAATAATTGATTAATCATCCGAATAATCAATTACTGAAGTAATAGTTATTTTCAGCCCTAATCCCATCAACTGATTTGTCTTTCAGCCGCCTGGAAACCATTTTTGAGGTGCCGCTGAACCGCAAGAATGGGTCCGAGTCCTGGTTTGGCCCGAGGCGTGTCAAACGGTTTCTGGAGTTCCTGGAAGTGGGCGAGGCCAGAAAGCCAAAGAAACCTCTGGTCGGTGTTGGAAAGACGGGTCCGTCCTCGTCCAGGCCGAGACGAGGCGGCTTCCCCAAAGACGAGCCGTCCCTCGGCGTCCAGGATGTGGACTCCCTGCTGTGCTCCAAGCTGGACGAGTTGAATTTGTGGCTGATCCACGATCAGAGCGATGAAAGAGAAACAGACAATGCTGCTCCTGTAAGTGCGATCATGACGTAATGTCGCGCCGGTCCGTGTTTAAATGTTGTAGAAAAACTCCAGTTAAATAAAGCTGTGGCATTTGTAGCCTGCAAGCTGAAGAACTGTGCATCATAGAACAGAGACGTCGACTTGGAGACGTAATTTATACACATTTGTACAGGTTGTTTTATTTATTCCACCGTCAGTCTGCGCTTAAAATTAATAAAACAAATTCTCCTTGATATTTTGTACAGTATTATCACTCGTTTTTTGATAGTTCTGTTCTCTGATTTGTATTATTGTTCTGAATTGAGCTTTTCATCTCCTTGCAGCATCATTGAGTTATAAAGGCAGCTATCTGTTTTTCTAGTAAAGGCTATATATATATATAAAACTTTTAAAGATGCCTGCAAGAGATTTGTATTTACAATAAACTTTGTTTGTAAATATGTTTTTTTTTTTTTTAATGTACAATCAAATAAGTTTCCAGTAACTTGGACTACGCTTTACTCAGCTCAGGGCGGAAACCGATTAATTATTTGGGTTTGAAATTTTCCAGGTATGGCCTTGTCTTGTTTTTTCCACTGAAATGCATGGAACAGTGTGCGCGTCCACGGCCAAGTGTATACATATTTTTGTGTACTTAACTACATAATAACTGTTGCTGTAAATGAGGCTGCCTTAACTGTAAAACTTTAGTTAGAATTCATCAGCCAAGTTCATGTTTAAAAACATGTTTTATTATAAAATGCAGCGTTTGTATAAAAGTACAGTATATGTATACATTTAATAAAAAATACAGGTAAAGTAACAATGCAATAATGCCAAGAAAATGTCATTTTGAAGCACTGCCATAATCACCACTATGCCGTTTGTTTTTATTTCACACAGTTCAAATTGTTTTATCCACTCTTGTATTTGTGATTTTAGGATATACAGTAACAATTCATACATTTCTTTTAATAATAAACTATATTGAGGAATGAGTTGCTACAGTATATAAAGGTGCTTTTGAAAGTTTATTTTGCCTCTCTTTAGGATTTTCACTCATTAAAAGACATGTAAATATTCAGTTTTTCTGAATGTGTGGAAATCTTCAACTTTTCAAATTGTGTCAAATTTAAAGGCAATGCTGGATTTTACATGTTAATTTTTTAAAAAGGAATTCGTCCACATGGTAAATAAATATCACGGTATAAAAACATGAAAGCCGCCTGTTTTGTTTCCGTTAAATACTGGAGATAAAAGTAGTGGTTGTAACTTCTAATGACAATCAATGATCACAGCTTTGTTTTTGTTACTTTGCTCCATAAAATACAAAGGTTTTCACAGAATCTTTTTGCTTTTCTGCCGAAGTCGTTTAGTCTCTCAACGTCAGAAGATATGAGACGAAAACTAGCAGCACAGGAATGAAGACAAGGATCCCAATAAGTGTGAAAATTGAGATTATGCCGTATTTCTTTGCCTCTTGTGAATACTTCAGTTTTTTGTCTTTGTCCTCTTCATGATCAACCTGAGAAAAAAATTTATTAAAAAAATTAGTAACCAAAAGCTGTTTAAGATACTCAACAGGGCCGGTCCAAGACTTTTTGGGGCCTTGGGCAGATTAGAATTTGGGGCCCCCCTCTCACCAACAGCACATTATCATTCCTAAAAGTCATTAGCATCATTTGTTTTTAATTTACTGGTGTTATTACAATAACAGCTTTTAAATGCAAATGAACAAAAATGCTCAAATTAACTAGAACTTTAAATTGCAGAGTGACATGAAAGTGTGGCGTCTTAAATATTTGCAGTTCTTAATTGATCCAAATTTTTTGAGAAATTGCTGTAACTGTTCTATCCTAAATCAATATCAATATTTTAGTGTCAATTTCATCAACGTGCTTTTATCAAATTTAATTTAGTTTTTTATGATAAAAATCATATATCTATCTACAGTGCTGGAGATATTGTGAAGCATGTTAGTCAGCTGGGCTTACTGTGAATGTGCTATATGAGTAAACTTGGACTAGACTTTAACTTTCACAACTGTCACGATAAGTTTGTCCTTGAACTTATTGCGATAAGCGATAATATTGTTGTTTTGAGACTATTTTCAAGTAATAAAATAGTAATAATGGTATAATATTCCAAGTACATTCTCAAAAAAATCAATAAACTTTAAATTCTAACATTTAAAACTGGAATTGGAAGACATCTTAAATATCCAAAATAAATAAACAAAACAACAAATAAAATTTGAAATTATTTTTTTCACATTTATATTTCATGTAAAATTTGAACCCCAAACACTCCAGACATGAACTAAATAATATTTATTTTCTTATATAATTAGAAATTACTACTGTTGTGGAGCCCTAAGAGGAAAACGGTACATCGATGCCTTCAGTTCTTTTCCCACAATTTCACAGTAAATTCTACAAAGTTTGATAAAAAAGACAAAAACTAGAGTTGTAATGCTATTTAGTTACAGTTTACAGATCTAATTTACTAACTATTTTGTGAAAAGAATAAGTACAAATTTCAGTAATATAATGGCAGAGGAGTGTTTCAACACAGTTTCAACAAATATGCAAAGAAATATTTCTGATAAAAGTTACATACTGCATTATTATTAGTAGTAACACAGGTGAAAATGGTCTGAAAATAACTTTTGGGACATTTATCGTAGTAATTAGGTTAACAGCTGTTACAAGAACTGTGACCATCCTGCACAGAGAAACCGAAACCAACAAAAACTGGATTTAAAACGCGTAAATTAATCCAAATGAAATTAGGAGTACCTGGAATGAATTTTCCAGAGCTTTGTATCCCAAACAGGAGCAACCACAGATGATGCTGCAAATGGCCAGTTTCCTGTAGTTTTCTATGTTATCTTTGTCCTTCCTTTGTTTCCTGTGGTGTTTCATCATAGGATCATCCTCCTGTTGCTCTTCAGCTGAGCCAGGTATGGAAGTCAGTTGTATTTTTGTGTCCTGTGACATATCTGCAAAACAAGACAGGTTTTAGTTTTTCATTTACACTGGCATATAGTAATTCTCCTAAACAGTCTACTTTTTCATGTCATTCCCTCTGATCAATATGTTTAAGTTGCATTTCAGTGTCTTCTGCAACAAATCAAATGAGTCATGGTCATGTTGCTCAATGGTCCGGGGAGTTTTTGAAGTCAGAGAGGTTTCGGTTTGTAAAGTGCCGAGGCACTGCAGCAAGAAAACAAACAAATAAAAAAAAAAAGCGGACAGACTTGAAAGAAACAGCAGCCTGCTGGGCTGGTATATTGAAAACATGAAATTCAAGTTTAGTGTTTAATCTGTGCTTCAATCACTCAATGACTCAAAGGAGCGCCAGTGTTTTGTTTGTTTGTTTTAGGAACTGTTTCTGAACTTGTGTAATATTAGACCGTCATGTGAATCATTGGTAACAATGTAGCAATGTGTTTCTGACCACATTACAGTGACGCAAAAAGAGGTGTAGGGGCGCCGTGATAAAGGGGGCGCCGTGATAAAGGGGGCGCCACATTATGGAGGAGCCAAAGCAATAGAGGAGGAATTATTTCTCATTTTCAATATTTAACACCTATAATGTGTCAGAAAGTATATTGTTGCGCCCCTGATTAAGCAATCCCCTAATCAGCCTGTTGTTGTTTTTTTAATATGATTTTCTATTTAAAGCTTCAGTTAAAACACAAATCTGGTGATTTTTGACAGGAATCCCCTTCTGCAGTCCAATAAACAGATCAATGAAGCTTGATCGGTGATTGAGCGATTCTCTCTGCTGATGAAAACAGATGTATGTCTTAAATATAGCAGTGTTTTTATTACTACATTACAGTGACACAAAAAGCAGTTATGCAACAGGTAGGGGCGTCACAATAGAAGGGGCGCCACAATATGGGAGAAAATTATTTCTAGTTGCAATTTCCTGTATTTGTCATTTGTTAGTGCGCCTTTAAAGTGTCAGAAACCATATACTATAACAAGGCCGTTTGTTTTCTTTTTGTTTTGTTTTTTATCTGATTCTCATTTTAAACATTCAATTAAAACACAAACCTGCTGAGTTTTGACAGGAATCCACTTCTGAAGTCCAATAATCAGATCAATAAAGCAGGATCGGTGATTGAGCGATTCCTTCTGCCGGTGAAAACCGATGTCCGTTTTCCAATGGGTAAAAATCTCGACCAGTCGACTCCTGGTAGGATCGGAACAGGGACTGAAACTGTGTGAAACCTCCACGCCCTCTTCACTGACTTTTCTCTCCACGAACACTTGTCACACTTTTTGTCCTCCCTCGAGTCTTCCTTTACTTCCCGTATTTGTTGTCAGTCGCTGTGGTAAAAAAAAAAAAAGAAAAGAAAAGCGAACTAAAATGACAGCCCTATTCTACCCGGTTCACATTCCTGAGGCAGCGGCCGAGGTGTGTCGGTACTTGCAGCGCCTTAAGGTGAAACAAAGTTCCCCGATTTGCTTCAGTGAGGTTTAAAATGAAACATTTCCCACTCTGATGTGCTGCACACCGAGTTTTCCACTCTGAAACTGATAGATTTTCCTGGTTTCTCTTCTTCCGTCTGCTCTCTACCCTATAGAGATAAGACACATTCACACCCCGTTGACTCAGTGATGACAGAAAGGATATTTTATATCCCACTGCGGATCCACGCAACTGTTCATCAGGTAAACGGAACATGGGAGGGTCACGCTTGGACTGCTCATTAATGATTATAGACTGGATTCCTGCAACTATCGCGTAGAGGAGTCAGTTTAGGGCCACTGGAAAAACTAAATCCTGACTTTTTTCTCACAACTCTGTTGGTCTCAAAATACAGACATTTTTTCAGTTCTGGCTTTAATCTGAACATTCTGACTTTAATCTCTGACTTTATTTCTTGGAATTCTGATTTTCACCTCAGAATTCTAATTTTATTTGTGTGAAATCTGACTTTCAATTCTGAATTTTGACTTTTAGAATTCAGTTTTTTTTGTTGTTGTTTTTTTTTTCAAATTTAGACGTTCTTTTGAGAATTTTCACATTAAATAAAAAATTCTGACTTTTTTTCAGAATTTTGCTGTTAATATAAAAATTCTGATTTTCAATCAATCAATCAATCACTTTATTTTGGTAAATTGTCCACATTAAACACAAGAAACAACAAAAGAAAAAAAAAGAAAAGAACAACAATAGACAAACCCACAGTTTACCAAAAAAGGAATAGGCCGAAGCAAAGCTTATTCTTGCCTACCTTATTTTTTTTACCTTACAACCTACCAGGATTTCTTCACAGTACAAATTCAGATTCAAGTACATAGTACATATATAGATCTACATAACAGCGTAATATTTTATCATTTTACATTTTAAAGCTCTTTTAAAGTTCACCAAGAAAGGACATAACTTAAATTCATCATTAAATTCATTCCACAGTTTCACACCAATAACTGAAATACATCTAGACTTTATCTGACTTTTCTCTTTTGCACCTTCAAATATAAACAAACCTCGGAAATTATATTTATTTTCTCTTAACTTAAATAATTTCTGAATACCAGAAGGAAGACTTTTATTCAATGCTTTATACATTATTTCCAGTATTTTTGTATAAACAATATCTTTAAATTTTAATATTTTACTTTGAATAAAGAGTTTATCAGTTGGTTCACGGCATCCCACCTTATTTATAACCCTTATAGCTTTTTTTTGCAACTTAACTAATATATCAATAGTTGTTTTACTTGCATTTCCCCAAATTTCAGAGCAATAAGACAAATAAGGCATAACCAAAGAGGAATATATAACATGCAAGCCTTTAACATTTATTAAATCTTTTATTCTAAACAGTATTCCAATAGTTTTTGCAACTTTATTTCTAATATATCCTATGTGAGGCTTCCAACTAAGTTTATTATCTATGATAATCCATAAAAATTTTGTCTCATAAACTCTTCCGATTTCAACTCCATTTATGCATAACTTTACATTATTATAGTTCCGATTACCAGAGAAAACCATGAATTTAGTTTTTTCATCATTTAACAATAACTTATTGTAATCAAACCATGTTTTCAACTCAGCTAACTCTTTTTCTACTGTTTTTATTATTTCATCCATATTTTTTCCAGAAAAAAAGAAATTTGTATCGTCTGCAAACATTACAAACTTTAACAAACTGGATACTGCAAAAATATCGTTTAAATAAAGTATAAATAATTTAGGTCCTAGGACTGAGCCTTGAGGAAGACCACATTTTACCATGTCTGTCTGTGACTTAGTGTTGTTAATTTGTACATATTGTAATCTATTACCCAAGTAACTCTTTAACCACTGATATGCAACTCCCCGTAAGCCATACAGTTCACATTTACCCAATAGTCTTGCATGGTCAATAGTATCAAAAGCCTTGCAGGTCAATAAACACACCTACGGTATTAAGCTTCTGATCAACTGCTGCTGCAATGTGCTCCACAAACTCCATCACAGCTAAAGTTGTGGAGCAGTTGTTCCTGAAGCCGTACTGGTGCTCATTCAATATATTATTTTTATTGAGAAAGGAGTCCAGTCTTTTCATAAATAATTTTTCTAAAATTTTTTGAAAATTGTGGTAGCAATGATATCGGCCTGTAATTTGTTAATATTTGCTTGTCTCCACTTTTATGAACTGGAAAAACCTTTGCTATCTTAATATTATTAAATTTATAAACATGTTTTTCATCTCTACCCTTTGGCAATTTATTTACTAAATTAGGACCAATATTACTTATTAAAGACTTCAACAATATCCTCCTTTTTTTCCACTATTGTGTTGTTGTGTTTAATACTTATTGAGAAATCTCTATCTTTATTGTTTTTAATAATACTATTAATTGTATTCCATGTACCCTTAATATCATTGCAGTATTTTTGCAGCAACCTATCATAATAATCCTGCTTTTGCTTTCTCAGCACTGATGTTAACTTATTTTTAAATACTTTATATTTTCCTTCTTTTTCATGAGTTGGGCACTTAGTGAAATCCTTATATAACTTGTTTTTCTTTTTACATGCCTTCCCCAAACTCTTTGTCATCCAGGGAGTCAATCTATTTTTGGATGTTTGTTTATATTATTTAAGGGGACAATAATGATTGTAAATTCTCATAAATATTTCCAAAAACATATTATATGACTCATTAACATCATCAACATAAACATTTTGCCAGATATAATTTAAAAATTCTACTTTCATTTCTTCCACAGCTTCAGGTGATTTTACTCTAACTAAATTAGTAATTTGCTTTGTCATATTTAAATTGAACTTATTACTAATATCAAGCATAGTGAACACAGGCAAATGATCAGTTATGTCAGTGACTAACAATCCACTTTTTGTTTTCACATCGAACTTATTTATAAAATGTTATCAATCAATTTTGATCTTGTCTAAAAATTTTTCTCTATTTTTCTCTAAACTATTTTTCTCTCAGAATTAATTTTTTCTCTCTGAATTATTACTTTTTTTCCCTCAGATTCTTTACTTGAATCCCATAATCTCACAATTCTGACTTGTTTCCGTACAATTCTTTTTTTTTTCTCAGAATTTTGACTTAAATCCTATAATCCATAATAATGCAAAAAATACACAAAGACAAAATAGTGTCATAAAGCATCACCTCCCTTCTAAACAGCTTGTCAATGTGACTGAATATAAATGATAAGACGTTTAAATAACTGATTTCCCCCTTAAAGAATGAATGAGGATGTCATAACTATAATTCGTATGTAGTCAGGTTGTCCTTGTCTGATTTTATTTTAGCTTTGTTTTAGGAAAATTGAAAAAACAAAGCAAAATTCAGTATTAGGGGGAAGTATTGTTTCCACAGCACTGTAGCGAGGGAAGCAAGTATTTATGTGGAAGTACAAACTGGTTTTATGGTTGGACGGATGATTTTTTTTAAACCTCGATTCAATGCCACCTTTCAATTCCGAAAATTCATAAATACTTTTTTTTTTTTTTTTTTTTTATGCTTATTGTTTACTACATTAATTTGTTTTTACTTCTACAATTAATAAGAGAAATTAATTTTAAAAAATCCATCAATGTGACTTGCAAAACAACATTACAGGTTTTTACATTTTTCATTTCAACATCGATTAATCACAGATTTGTTCAAACTCAAAATTTCCAAAGAACAAAATGTAAAGATACTCATTGGTGCATATAGCATAATATTAAGGGCAATAAATTAAAATACAAATGTTTTTAAAAAGTGGGTCTTTTAAACGCATTTTTAGTCGTCACAACGGACTTTCCAGTGTATAAAATTTGTATAAGCGACATTTGTGTGTGTAATATTTGGCTGATAAAACAATATTACTACACCACAATAAATATAGTTGTCTATAATATAGACAACTATATTATGCTTTGGTGCATTGGTGCTTTGGTGCACCAATGCACCAAAGCATGATACACTTCATGCTTTTATAGACTCTATAAAAGCATGAAGTGTATCATCTTAGATGGTTGTAGTCGTAAAATTGATCCATTGAGCCTAAAAAAACCAGTTTGAGTTTGTGCTTCTTAAGCCCCGCCTTTCCGTCCGGATCCACCAATGAGAAGTTGAGTAATAACGAGCCCGGATGTAAACACGGAAGTACCGTGAAGAAACCAAAAGACACGTCGACAGTGAACCAAAACACTCCTCGTTTATCTAAAATCATATTAAATGTTATGTATTCTGATCTTTGATATATTTTAGTATATTTATACTTCACATTGGTGTCTCCAATACACCAACAATGGATAAAAGCGGAAGTTTGATGTTAGCTACCGAGAGATACGGCAGCGGGCAGGTTTGGAAATATTCAGTAAGTGATGGAGTGATGAAGAGGACGAGGGCTGGGAGTGAAGCTGGGTCAAGAGGGAACTCAGTTGTTGGATTCTTTAAAGTAAGCGTCTTTTATATTTTGTAGTTCTCTTAGTTTATAAAAACTGAGATTTTAGACGCCTTCACTGTTGGTTTCAGAGCGTCTTCCTGCCTCAAGGATACCCAGAAAGTGTCAGCAGTGATTATCTTCAGTACCAGTTCTGGGATACTCTTCAGGTGCAGTAAATATTTAAATCAATACAGAGTATCCTATGACTACTTTTGGGTCGTTATAGATAGAAAATGTTGTTAATTTCCGGCAAAATACTCAGAAAATTTGAAAATTACATCAGAAATTTTCTAACTTAAAAAGTCAAAAATGTATGAGAAAGAAAACTCAGAAATTTTTATATTGTCAGAAATTTTCTTGAAAAACTTGGAAATGTTTGATTTTTGAGTTTTTTCAAGAATTTGCTGAAAACTTGAACTTAAAAAGTTCCTTTTCTTTTCTGAGATTAATCTCAAAATGTGAGTTTTTTTCTAGCAAACTTTTCAACTTTTCAAACTCAGAAATTTTCCAGTTTTTTTGTGAAAATTTCCAAGATTAATCTAAACATTTTCAAAGTTTTTTGGCAGAACTGTACTCCTCTTTTTTTTCTATCTATCATGCTGTATCTTAGGTATCCTGAGCTGAAAGACTGAAGTTTTTTTATTTATTTACAGGCTTTCTCCAGTTCTCTGTCGGGGACTTTGGCCACTCAGGCTTCCCTCAAAGGTGTTGGTGTTGGAAACCAGGAGGCGACTGTAGCTGCAGCCACAGTTACCTGGTTATTAAGAGGTGCACCTTTAACATAAACATCTATAAAAATACATTAATATTCATGCTATCATGTTATTATCTAAAAGTGTGTGTTATCTGCAGATGGTACTGGCATGTTGGGAAGAATCCTCTTTGCCTGGAGGAAAGGGTAAGTTATGATTTGCTTTGCAGATTTAATGAATGTTTTTAATGTTTAAATTATTTTTTTCTACACTTCAGGAGTAAGCTGGACTCGGAGGCTAAAAAGTGGAGGTATGAACGAAATTTAATATACTTCTGCTCTCCTATAATTACGCCTGTCATTGTCATAATTATTTAATGTTGTTATTCCTTTCCAGGCTTTTTGCTGATGTTCTCAACGACATTGCAATGTTCATGGAAATCTTGGCTCCTCACTTTCCTGCCTGCTTCACTTTGATAGTTTGCACTGCAGGAATATTCAAGGTAAAAATAAAGTATTTACACCAGAGAAGCATCTGCTTAGTTTGCTGTTCTGTGAGATCAATATTTGAAATATTATTATTATATTATTATTATTTTTCATTTAACTCTCATAATGTTTGTCATTTCCAGTCCAGATATGCTGTGAAATCCTTACAGTTTGAGTTTAGCTCCAGGTTTCTAACAGAATTTTAATAAAAACAGTTAAATCAAATATGTAGTTGTTCATGCATTGTGATTCAGTGCTTTATAAGACTCGTGAATGGTTTGAATCCTGGAATTTCTGGCGTGAAGTTTGTTTCCGTTATAGATAAACCTGCAGAATTTACCGTTTAAAACATAAAGTCTGTTTTGTGTTTTCCTGTTTTTGTTTTCTTCAGTCTATTGTTGGCGTCGCCGGAGGAGCAACCAGAGCTGCACTCACTGTTCATCAGGCGCGCAGGGACAACATGGCGGATATCTCTGCCAAAGATGGCAGTCAGGTAATCTCCCCTTTGACAAAATATGAATTAAAATGTAAATCTTTTTCTGATATGATGAAATCAAGCATGCAGTAAACCAGCTCTCACTGCTGGAAAGTCTTATTTACTTTGGGTAAGCTAAAAAAAAACATAATTGTTGAAAAGGCAGCAATTTTTTTGGATTAATTTATTACCATTCTTCCTATTTTTTTAATTATACTTTTCGTATACAATTTTAAAAAATTAAATAATGTTTTTTGTCACTGTGGGCTTAAAAGTGTCTTTACTTTCAGCAGAGTAAATATACTTTACTCCACCAGACACAAGCAATATTTTCAATAAGGCTAAATTTTTAAATTTTAAAGTTAAATTAAGTTCTTTATTATATATTTTAAAATGTAGTTATTTTTTGCACTTAGCACAAGTGTTTTGTATTTTATTTTATTTATTTTTTGTCACTATTTGCTTAATGAAAAATCATTTTTAAGACCAACAGTGTATAAGGTTAAACCCACATCACTTTTTTATTTTTTCATTTGATTTTTTATTTTATTTCTTAAATTTTCTGTCATGTTTTGTGCTAAGAACTTATTTATTTGTTTATTTGTTTGTTTATTTACTGTCATTATGGGCTTTTTGTTAAACCTACCCTTCGGTATTAAATCTCTTTTTATTGGTCTGATGTTATATTCTAAACTTAAATATTGTATTTTTAGTGATAGAGCTACTAAAATAAATGACGTTTTCAATAATATCTACATTAATGAGTAATATAAGAAATAAAGTTTGTTTTCTCTCATGTTTTCTGCAGGAAACTTTGGTTAATCTTGCTGGTTTGCTGGTCAGCCTGTTACTGATTCCTCTTGTCACTGATAATCCAGTGTAGGTTTTGATGTTATTTCCAACTTTTACATGTTTGTCTTTTTAAAAGTTTAGTAATTCTTCATTCTTTGGATGTTGCAGCCTGACCCTCAGCCTCTTCTTCCTCTTTACTGTCCTTCACCTCTTTGCCAACTACAAAGCTGTGCGTTCGGTTGTCATGGAAACCTTCAATGAGGCACGGCTTTCCATCGTGATGCAGCAGTACCTGAAGGACGGACGAATCCTGAGTCCATCTGAGGCCAATCAGAGAGAACCCGTTTTCCTACGTTTGTTAAAACTTCCTTTTTTTTTTCTTTTTTTTTTAGGTTGTTCCTGTTGTGTTATTAATATTTTTTTCATATTTCTCAGAGTTTGGAAAAACCACACCAATTAAACTTGGCGTGAGGTTACAGGACGTTGCTCAAAGGTGATTCCAGAAATAATTTTTGCTAACACAGATTAAAACTTTAGCTCTGTTTTGACTCACTTTGTGTTTTGTAGCTCAGAGGAACTGAATTTGGCTTTAAAGGAAAACAACATGCCGTTCCTGTTGGGAATCAGAAACGGTATTCTACTCTTTTCCACTGAATGACTCTTTAGTTTACTAACTTTTAAATATTTTTCAACCTTGTTCTGCTTGTTGCAGGCTGCATTTGTGTTTGTTTGGGAACAGATGCATCAGTTCGTGATGAAATCAGAGCAATGTGCCAGGCTGCTTGTGTCAGCAACATACTAAGTTGCCCAACCGCTTTGAAACCAACGCGGCAAAGTGAGTGAGCTTTTCTGCTCTGTATTTGCACAAGAATTTGTTTCAGTGCTTCATTAAATACACATTGCATTTTTATTCTTAATTTAAGATTTGTGGGAAATTGTGCACGAGAGTCAGAAGCAGATGGAGGCACATTTCTCTCCGTTCCTCAAAGGTGAGCTTACACAAGTTTGAGTTTGTAATGTGTGTCTCTGTGAACATGATTTGTTAATAAATCCGTAATATTTAGGTGTTAAAGCTGCAGGATGGGACACAGAAAGGACTTTGCTGGACTGGGATGAGTGGCGAGTGGAGTGGAAAATAAAAAACAGCTGAGCTGCTTTTTTGGTTTATTAAACATCTGAATTTTTAATTGTTTTCTAATTCGTTTAAAATTAAAATGTTACAGCTCTGAACTATTGGGGAAGAATGTAAATATTTTTGTATAATTTGTTAATAAAAAGAATGATTAAACTCTTCGTTTCATTCTCCACATATTTATTCTACTCCGTAATTACAGGCATGAAAATATTTTTTATTAGTGTTTTTTAATGTTTGTTTGAATAGTTTTACAGCTCATGTTTACAGAAGAATTGGATGCATAAGTTGGAAATTATGTTGGGTTTCTTGCTATCCTAATAGACTCCGACATTGGCACATTTCCAGCTACATTTTTTAGTTTTTCTGAAAGTTATATGAGGAATCAATTGTAAGAATAATTGATTTTAGCTTGTATTTCAAAATTACAAACTAAGTTTATAAAAAATGGGTTTATGCCCAGAAACTAATTAATACAAAACTCATAGAAAATATCCTAAAAGTTTGATTGCTATAAGTTGTGTTATTAAAATTCAACTTGTTTGTTGTTGTTGTTGTTACAGTTGCAAATTTCACTTTAAACATAAAAATGCTTTAAATAAATCTTCAAAAGAGTTTACATTTGTGTTCAATTAATTCACATGGGTGCTTATAATTACATATTAGCTGTGCAGTCGAAATGAACAACATATTTTAGCCCTAGATAACAGTTACAAGAAATACCAGAAAAAACCCAATAACATCCGGTTGTAAAGTTTTAGGTTTATCTACCAACATCCGTTAGGCTAAAAAAAAAATGTAACCAGTTGTATTTAAGAAACTTTTTAATTTTGGGTGTTAATTATTTTAAACTATAAATTCCACCTGGAATTAGTATTAGAATTTTCCGAAAAACATTAAAACATTTCACAATTTTCTTCTTTTTTTGACGATGACGGTTAATATCGAGCTATTATTTTGAAAATATGAACCGGATGTTGCGTATTCTTTATTGCTTATTTTATCCTTTTCTGTAAACGTCGGGATTCTAAAAACATTACGTTTTCTTCGAACATTAACTTTATGGTGTAAAAAATGGGAAGGTATAAGTGTGCTTACAACTGCGAGACCTCGACAGACCCGGATGTTAAGTTCTTTAAGTGAGTTCTTTACGAACACGTAAATAAATAGCAGGTAGCTAGCTTAGAGATGCAATGCTAGTTAATGATAATACGTAGCATTAAATAATTTGTTCTAGAAGTTGTTTTCCAACGTTATATTAATGTGCAAAATCGAGACAACATCCGAGTGGATAGCTGTCCCAAAATAAAAGGTAAAAAATATATTTTTAGAGTTTTAAGTGGAGTGTTGTTGAGTTTTGAGTGAAAAGAAAGCGGCTAATGTATTCAGAAAATCCTTTTCAGTTCGAGTCCACGCCAACAAGCATGGAATGTGCAAAAATAAAACAACTTTAACACTGAAACTGCCCCTTCCTGAACTTTAACAAATGAAACAGGTTTTAAAAATATCAAATTTAATTTTAAGTATTTTGCTATTTGTTTGGAGTAATCTATTCCAGGTTAGAAGAGTCTAAATATTGTAGTTTTTAAACTGGACTAGTTCTAATGTGATTCACATGCAAAAAAGTATATTTTTTATAAAAACAAGTGACAGTAATATGGATCTTTAGTTAACAAATAAAATAAAGATTTCATAAATCACAAACTAGATTTGAATAATTCTTCTCAAACCCCACAGTTTGTCATGGCAGGTTCTGGTTGTAAAGGGGATTTTTAAACTATATTCACTTGACTTTATCGATTTTGCTCTTAGTGTAGGATAATCTAGTCCAAGTTTAAAAAATTTAAGATAACATTTTCTTTTTTATAAAATGCAAATCATTATTATTAATCATTATTTAAAATAAGTTATTAAAATGTTATTAGCTACGGTAATCTTTCTGATTTATTAGCACAAAATAAAAGCCTTTCTGTCCAGAAAAAGACCAAAGAAACAGTTCTGCTGTGGAAAACATTTCTCGTTACACTTATTTTTAAATCAAAAGAGAGGATTGTGGTGGAAAATTTTATTTTCAGGTAATATGACAAACATCAGATTTATAAAGTTAAATCACATGATGATAAAATTTTCAATCACAGAATTCCTTGCCAGCTAAAATCAGAAAATATGAGGTTAGCACTTAGGCTAAATGAATGTAATAATTATTGAATAGTGAATAAAAATCAGAAAAAAACATTATAAAAGTTAGTTTTTATATATTTTGCAGCACTGTCGAAGCATTTGGGAACAGTTGGACTAGAGACTCATTTCAAAGCTTATTAATACTCAAATTTCCCTTAACTATGACTAATTTTCTGATCTAATGGTCGACACGTTACTGCAGGTTTCCGCTGTACAATCCCAGAAAGCTTAAGAAATGGCTCTCCAACATGAAGATGAAGGACTGGGCTCCTACTCGCTTCTCCGCGCTTTGCATCAATCATTTCGAGGAGCGGCACATCGACAGAACGGGGAAGTGTGTGACTCTTCGAGACGATGCAGTTCCCACCATATTTTCACCTCATGACAAAACTCAGAAAAACAAGGTTTGAGTTCAGATCTCCTAATTTGGATGGACTCATTTAAATATATTTAATATAATATATTTTCTGGCTTTTTGGAAAAATCTTATTACATCACCTTTTTATGCAGGTTTCTCCTGGCAGAGGACGTAGGAGACATAAGGTAAAACCCTAATAAGTTCATTAAATGTTTTTATCCAAAATGTAAACATATAATAACACCGGGCGCTCATTTGCTTCTTTTCTATATGAATGCAGCCTAATATAAGTGCTAAGTCTTCAGAGAAAGAGTCAGCTTCATCTGCAACATCTTCTGTCGCCACAAACGGCAACGTTAAAAACAAAGAACTCAACCAGAGAGACGAACAGCAAACAGGGTAAGTAACCCTATTAAAAACTCAAAACATTAATCAATAATGTATCAACTTTCCAGGTGAATCAACTGAAAAAGGAGAAGAAGCTCAGTTTGTTGAAGACTGATGTGATTTTTTTTTTTAGAATTCTGATTTTTTTTTTTTATCAGAATTTTTTTTTTTTTAATTCAGTTCAGTTCAGTTTTCTTATATATTTCCAAATTTAAACAAGTTTTCAAAACCGATTCAGGTTATGTACAAAACTTTTGTCAGTTGACTGAAGTCGTATCTTAAATTCAAGGTAATTTACATTACAGCTGAAATAATTACCGGTAGTCTATTATTCAAATAATAATTTAGTAATTGAATAATCGTTAACTGGAGTTATAGACTCTGAAAAAGGCTTTTTGTTGAAAGGTCGACATGTTCAGAGCGGTAATTAAGACAAAATTGTAAAAAATACATATGTATACATTTTGCAATTAGGATAAAAAAGGGTTAATCTCTAAATGAGCTGAGCTCCAATATGAAGAGTTTTGTTCTACACAAAACTCTTCAAGTGGCATTTTTAGCTTCACCTAGTTTGAATTCCATAAAACCAAATCTTCTTTTGCCAATCAATTATTAAACTATTAATATTAAACTATTATCCAATTAGTAACTATTAATAAATCAATACAGTGTAGGACTAGTAGTCAAAAATGTGTCCTATACAGTATCGATGTTAAGTCAAGCAGAAATGGCTGAACTTTTCACGTTAGAAATACTTTTATAGCTGCAGATGCATCCATGTTTCTTTCCTTGGTTTATGTTTGGATGTTTACCTGTTTAACGTGTTAAACTTTTCTGTATTTATGATCAGAGATAAAGATCATAAAAGCACTGAAAAATGGAGAATCATAGTTGATGAGCGGCTGAGGAAGATCGACTCATTTCCACATTTCTTTCATGGAGATTACTGCGTGCCACAGGTAAGTGAGTTAGCAGTTTTACATCCTGGTTATCGAACAGGTGTATTTTTACCTTCTTTAAAGGGGAACTATAATGCAATATTCATATTTTACACGTTTTATATTTCCATTTAGGGCTAAACTGCTTCTAAAAGCAGCCTGAACTTTTTAATAAAGCACCCAGCATTTTTTTTTTGGCAAAAGTTTATATTTTTGGTGTCTCGAAAATTAGTCCTTTCAAAAACCTTCTTAATATCGAGTCACATTCAACAGGCATTGAATGTGACAGTAGGGTTGCCGTTACTTAGCAACCCTACTGGAATTCCTCCCGTCACCTAGCAACCCAAGCTGAGCTCCAATGTATTTGGTCAGCTGGTTTTACCACAGTATGCGCTACATTGGCTACTGGAAAAGACAAGTGCTTTGTTAATGTTTTATCATGCAGACACTATTTGCTGCATTCTTGTTAGATGCGTAGAAGGTTTAATTTCTGCTTTTCAAAGATGCATTTGTAAACGATGAGTTTACACTAACCTGCTCAAGAAAGCATTATAGGTCACCTTTGACAATGTTGTGATATGATGGTAGGTTTAAGTCCTGTATGATCATCTAATAAATTTTTTTATGTCCAATTTTTTCTTTTTCTCGAATCAACAGAATATCCAATGGGCTCCAGATGATGATTTCAGTGTAAGGAGCAGCAAATATTTAAAAATAAAATTTTGTGTTGCACAAATAGTGTATAATTGTAATTATTCTGTTGAAATAATTTCTACAGGGAGAGTATCAAGACTCTGACAATGTTATAGAGGTATTCTCAGTTTCATAATTACTAAAAAGTTGGCCAGAAATTCAAACAAACAGTTGTTATTTCCGATGCTACTGGATGTTATGGTTCCAGGTGAAAGGGGCGTGGCAGTGGCTGGGACTGGACGTCAGGGGCCCGCTGCCGCAGACGCTGAATGGACACAGGTACATTTTAACGCTGACAGACTTCTACTCCAGGTGGGTGGAGGCCGTCCCCATGCAGTCCTGCCTCCCATCCGCCGTGGCGAAGAACATTGCCGACATCATCGCACACTTTGGGTATCCGCTGAGAATCCTCTCCAGGCTGCCTCATGACGTAGTCCACAGAGTGAGTGTGTGTGTTATTAAACTGGCGTGGGCTGGTTGGGCGTGCCGTGGTGGCGTAGTGGATAGTGCAACCCATATTTGAAGGCCTTGAGTCCTCAACGCGACCGTCGCGGGTTCGACTCCCGGACCCAACGACATTTGCCGCATGTCTTCCCCCCTTTCCTGTCAGCCTACTGTTGTTTAAGGGACACTGGAGCCCACAAAAGACCCCCTGGAGGGGTAAAAAAAATTACTCATGCGTAGTTAAAGAGTACTCCTAAAAGTATTTTTTTTCTTATTGAAAAAATTACTCAAGTATGTGTAATTGAGTAAAAATAACTAGTTTCTATTGAACTCTGCTTAGAGTACATGTTCTCTACTCATTATAAGAGCTCCTTTTGCATTAATTATTGTTTCAGTGCCAATTTGTATAAATTTTTAGATGTTGTCAGTGGTTCCCCCAGCAAATTTTCATAGACCAAGCCAGTAAAAATATTAGAGAGGCACAGCTAAAAAAAAGTATTCTATTTTTAATTTTAAAAATTGATGTATTAGCTTATTGGGTTATACATCTATGTCTTGATTGAGCAAAATAACTGTACAGTACTCTGACCTGAATACGATTGTTTGGAGTGGGATGGCCAGTGTTTTTCAAGAGGGACCATGGCACCCCTCTGCCACCTCTTGGGGTCGCCACTGGATGGCTTAATTTAATTGTGATACTATTAGTAGTTTTCCTTACAATCTGATATAATAGTGCCTTATCAAACGGTTTTCTCACATTGTGTCTTTTTTTTACTTTGCTAGATTAATCTTGAGTTGAAAGATCACCTAAAGGACACAACTGCTCTCGTGGTTTATCATCAGCAGACAGGCTGTGTGGATTTAATCACACCGCAGCTGATTGACAGGTACAGCATACTTGAAACTTACATAGAATACCGTTAATAAAATCAAGTTAATCAATTTCCAATTAAGATCTAACATTTCTGCTCCTCTAACAGGATGGTCAGTGATCTAACAGAGGAGCATGCAGCTGATTGGGATGTTTACTTACCTGCCAAGGTTTTCGGTCTGTGCTTCAAACAGCATTCAGTAACTAAGGAAAGACCTTTTTCTTTGTTGTGCTGCAACGGACGTGAGGCAGTTAAATCCCCCAGAGGATTGGAAGTAAGATATGAACATTTCAGCTTAACTACATTTGTAATATTTCATTATATGTTTGATAATATCAAATTTCCTTTTTGATTCTTTGTTGTTTACTTAGTATGTTAACGCCAAGATCCAAGACAGCGCATTTGTGGTTACATAGAAGTTAATTTGGTAAGTTTTTGTTTTTCTGTTTCGGTTTCTTCATTGAATGCATGTCTTCATTTATGTAAAATAAAGTTAAGGGATTTCAATCCAAGTCGTAAAGATTTATTGAGTGATTTTAAAGATATTTTTATTCTCCATTTGGGTTTCTACTGCTTCTTAAAACAGAAAACAGCCCCAGGACTTATAAAAAACACCCCGTCATGCTTAGTCAATATGTTAAAGTGTTTTGTTGTTTGAAAAATTAGCCATTTCAGAAACTTCCGGAATGTAACTGCCCGTTACCTAGCAACCCCAGCTAAACCAGGCCGTTACCTAGCAACCGAAGCAGAATTCCAGCTCAAACTAAAAGAGCTCACTCTGAACTGAAGTAAAATAAAATCTTATTTAAAAATTGTTTTGTGCAAAAATGTAATGAACATGTTTTGTGTAACCTATAAACCCATCTGTACTCTTTTAAGTTTTTCTAACTTTTCTTTTCAGGTCATTTGAATCATGGCCTCTTTTCCAAACCAGCGAACAGGAATGAGGTTTTCTGTGTGAAAATGTCACATTCCTGATGGGCTGATCAAAATTAGTCTTTATTTGCTGGACAGAAACTGCAGTTGAGGATCTACCAGGGATTTTCTTCGTGTTTTGATATTTAATCCTATTTATTTATTTTGGACATTAGAAATAAACATTTTGATTTCTTGCATTTTGTATTTCTGGAGATTTTGATTTCAGTTGTTGATGGCATGTCGCAATGTATCATGGTTCCATTTTAAATATCACAGCATTTTGTGCATAATTATAAAGTGGTAAAAAAGTTTTCAGATTTTATTCCAAATAAAACACAGTTAACATGTTGCCTGATCTTATTAACCAAGGACCTATATCACTGATTGGTGGGACGTACTGATAATGGGGAAAAATATTATAAAACAGAGAAAGATTCAACTTAATCTCAGTCAATATTGCCATTGGAAGATTCACCAATGCTAATTGCATTGTCACAATTTTCTAATATTGTGCTGCACCTTTATGTAACTTGAAATCCCATTGAAATATTTTAAGGTTTATAAGTTACATTTTTATTTGAACCGTAATTTTCAATTTTGTCACTGTGAGAAATGAAATGCTGGATTCAGGTTAGTGGAAAATAACTCATCTATTGAAAAGGTTTAGGGCCAACAAAAAATAATAATTCTGACTTTTTCTCAGAAATCTGACCTTTTTTCTTTTTTTTTTTTTTTAAGAAAAAAGACAAAATTCTGGAAATTTATTTTCCAGATTTTATTTCTGAAAACATATTTTTTTATAACAACAAATTTCCTCAAAACATTACAGAATTCTTTCTTGGAATTTTTTTTTTATCTGAAAAATAGAGAAAAAGAAAAAATTAAGCAAACAAAAAACAGACTTCTTCCTAAAAAAAAGACAGATTTCTGTAAAAATTCAGACTTGTGTCTGGTTTTTTTTTTATATGCTTTTTACTTTTTTAAAATTTTATTTTTAAAAAACATGGGAAAAAATAGATGGGAAAACCTTAAAAATGTCTACTTTCTCAACAAGAAACCCCCCCCAGAATTTTGATAACCTTAAATTTATCAGACGCAATGACGTCAGCAGGCAGTGTACATTTTTACCATCTACAACACCGCCATCTTCTGGTAGACGTCCGGTATTACACCTAACTGTGACATCACGGCTGTCGTTGTGCAGAGTGGAGGGTTTTTTTTAAGTGTGCAGCCAACCGCAAGAAATGGTGAGTGTGGAAAACCGATTCAGTTCACAGTGTGTAACGCCCTATATATTCGCTAAACCGTACTTGTTTTAGTCATCAAACCCTTCTCTGAGCGGTTAACGGTTTGTTTATCTGCGGTTCAGACACGTTTAACATCGTACCTCCATCTGAAAGCCGATGTCTTTGTTCAGCTAACCCGTGCTAACAGCGGCTAGCTTCCGCTAAATAACGTCAACACACCAGCTGTACGGAGCTGGTTATAGTTGTCTGGTTTAAAGTAAACTCAGCGTCAGTTTGTTCTGACAAAGAACAGATCGCCTAACTGTGATGTACTTATAATGTCTAGTTAAACCAGAAACGTATTTTTAATTTATTTGCCAAATTAGGACGAGGAAGCTAAGTAGCTCAGCTAACATTAACGGCTATTTATGTTGAAGTGGTGCTGAGAATCTTCTTCCAAGAGATTATTTAAGGCTAGAAGAGCTCAAACATTATGTGTGTTTATTACTTGGTAGTTTAGGATAATAGGGACGTGAAGTAAAACTTAATATTAGGTTAAACTTCTAGTATAGGGTAACACTGTCGCAGCTAAACAGTTTGATCGTGATAAACCTAACAGAAGCACTGTTCTTCCTTGGGGGATTTCGAATGATCGATAGACCATCTTTGATCAACTTCTGTTCAAATTTCACTTAAATTGGTAAAACCTGAACAGAATCATTTCACATTGAGAAAGTATCCCTAAAAGTACAGTTTTTATATCTGCGAATTGCTTAACTTTTGTAAGAATAAGACATAGATATAAGCATGACAATAAATCGAGATTAATTGAAAATAGTTTAGCTTTTTAAATGGACCTAACATAACTAACGTAATTGAAAAAGGTGTTAATTTTAAAACTTTTTTGGCAGTTAAGTCTGTTAGATAGGGCACACATCAAAAACTGTTATATTTAATGTCACTCAAGTATTTTTATATATGGCTAGAAGAGCTCAATTCAATTCATTGTCCAAATTGAATTAACCTGGACTAAAATATTCAGAATCCATTATAGATTCTCTGAAACACAGTTTGAAACATGTTAAAAAAAATTACCCACAAAAAATGTATATTTTTAATAGGACATATACCACTGGATCTACAATCTGTGTAGAACAATTTGTTCCAGGTGTGACTTGGCTGGTAACCTAAACTGTTCACAAAAGAGCATTGAAAAATATTTCTGAAACGTATTTTGTAGAGTAAAGGTTGACTTTTAAAGAATTTGCAATAAATATAAAGTTATCTGATTCAGGTTTTTTCTGCTGCTCAGTCACTATTAGGAGTTCAAAACTCCATTTTTGTGTCTTGACACTTTGATGTAAAGTTTCACAAATTGATATAAAGCTTTGTGTCACAGTAAAAAATAGAGATAATTATTTCTGATTAATTTTACTGAATAAATTACCAATCTTACCAGTGTTTCATGTCATGAAGTGTTCAAAATTATTTTTAATTTTAGATAAAATCTCTTTTGTATAACTTCTGCTTTACTTTACTCCGTTTTTAGGACGTGTTTTTAATGATCCGACGCAACAAGACAACCATCTTCACAGATGCCAAAGAGTCGACCACAGTCTATGAACTGAAGCGCATTGTTGGAGGCATTTTAAAGAGGCCACCTGAAGATCAAATGCTTTACAAGGTGAAATATTATCCCTAAAACCACCCATATTACATCTGTTGATGTGAATATTAAGGTATGTTTATTAGTTTTAGCAGCAGTTATAAAACAGGATGGGCTGCTGTACAATGATGTTTAAAAAATCTGCGCATGCCAATGTTTATTTTTCCTATGAATTAAAATCTAGCATTTTTTTCCCTGTAATTGATTCCCCTTTTTATCATTATTTCTTGAAATACACCTTTCTCAATTTGTATAAGTAAAACTTCTTGATAGAAGGAGAATAATTTTACATCTGAATCTGTGAATAATTTTAGATTCAACTGTATAGACTTTACCCTGAAACTGACGACTTTTACTTGCATAAATATACATGTCGGGTTCAGGGTTAGTAAGATATAAACATGACTTTCAGATTAAATGTCACACTGAACGTTTCATTCTTTTGTACGAATAAGAACGATTGAAAGGCAAAAATATAAAGTTTTTTGTTGGTGAAGATGAAGAGTAAAGCAATCAAAAATCAAATCAAACATATATATTTTGCATTGTTGTTGACAGTCAGTGAATTCTTCTACGTTTCCTCCAATTATGTCAGGTGGGTAGCTTTACAACGTTATTACTAAAGTGTTTGAGGAAAATGTGCTGAAATGACTAAATCTATGACACCAATTATAAGAGCAGATGTCAGTGAACAAATCTGAACGAGTCATAAACTGGAGGGGGCGAAAAAGACAAGAAACGGGAAGCGTGTAAATACTGTAAAAATACAAACGGGGAACTCTGTGGGATGTTCTTACCAGAAGTATTCAGCCTCAGGAAAAACAGTCAGCTTCCTTTAGCTGGTGGATGGGGTTTTATTTAAAATATTTGGAAGGATTTTATGCAGTTTTTATTAACTGTGGATTGTAAAATTACAGGTTACTTTTGCTCTTGTGTCCTTCAGGATGATGTTGTGCTTAGTGACAATCAGACTCTTGGAAACTGTGGCTTCACAAATCAAACGGCCCGACCTCAGGCTCCCGCCACAGTGGGGTTAGCGCTTCGTCTCAGCGGTGAGTCGCTGTCTCTGATCGGAAACATTCATTCATTTTTCCCTCTGAGCTACAGCTGGAATTTTTGGTTTTTGAGGATTTTAATTTTTGGGAAATCTAGATTTTGTTTCACCAATATTAAGGGCGAGGGGCTTCCTTAGTTCAGATTGGCGGCCATCTTGTTTGATAAGTGTGTTTTACAGTTTCTGTTTATTTGAACTTTGAATTCAGGTCAAAATATTAGGCCCAGGATACCATTTTCTTTTTGTTAGGAGAATAAAGTCAAATTTCATTAGAACTCTGACAAAACATTAAAACGAAGAATGCTGTGAAGATATACTTTGGGACATGTTTTCTGATAAATACTTTCTCTTTTAACTCATAAGCATCAAATTATTACCAGTAGCAGAAATTTGAAACGATTGAGCAAGCAAGTACATTTCAAAGAAAACCACACGGATTGATCTTTACGACTTTATTCTCATAAAAATGACTTTTTCTTTTAATTTTAACATGGTTTTCTGGTAAAATGTGTTTTTATTCTGCTATTATTGGAATTACTTTTTTAATATTAAAGAAATAATATTGTAGCCTGACTATAAAACAACTCAAAGAAGACTTGCACTGCAAAAACACTTACTTAGTCTTACTAAGTATTTATAGTCTAGGTTTTGGTTCAAATACTTTAGCACACTGGAAATGAGACAAAACTGACTAGCAGGTAACTTTTCAACAAGATTAAGGTGCTTGTTTTAAGTGAGGAATTATTGAAAACAAATTAGAAAGTATTGGTTGCACTGGCAGATTATTTAACTTCTAACAGGTTAAATGTTAGATTTTAACTACTAAAACTTAGTAGTTAAAATCTAACTAACTTAGATGTAGTGATGGGTAAATGAGGCCTCACGTACCGTTTGGACCAATAGCAAAACTGTATTGATACTATGTCGATGTTGTGTTACTGAATACTGACACCTGCTGGACATTAAAAATCCCTACAGGCAACGTAGTTAGACTGATTTGATGACCTAGTCCAGCGGTTTTCAAAGTGTGAGGCGCACCTCCCCTGGGGGGCGCCAGAGCACTTTAGGGGAGGCGCGGTGCGAGGGAAAAAGTAAACCGGAAAAGCTATTTGCTTGCTGTCTACTGATGTGAGAGAAACGTCTTTTACGCACACGATCAACTCTGTGGATTTAGGAAAAAGTTGGTAGTGGGGTGCGCGTGTGGAGCGGGGATCAGTGGAAATGTTTCCCCCCTTAGAGGATGTTTTGGCCAGTGATGTCAGTAACGTTACTGACGTCGGACCACTTTTTTCAGTAACGAGTAATCTAACGCGTTGCTATTTCAAATCCAGTAGTCAGACTACATTTACTTATCAAAATCATTTTTGCGTTACTGTCTTCTTTTGTTATTTAATCGTATTTCCTCTACTCTTCTTGTCGAGTGACCGACGTCTCTATGCAACAGAAACGTTAAAAATGGGGGGAGATGCGCATTTTGTTGGTGGAAAAACTGGAACTATTTTCAGTTTCTGTCGCCAAGTCCGATTATTATAAGCGGCTTTGGGCTTCATCTTTTAAAAGTCGCTTGCAAATTTAATGAGTTGCTGGTTGCGCCTTTTTGGGCTCATTTTTGAACGTGAAGTTGCTCATTTGGGCTTGGAAATAATCAGAGACTCATAATAAATCCCAGAATTTGTCCGTCATTAAGGTAGTTTTACTCAGTCTTTCCCTGTTCATCATTTCCTGGATGATCCGTCCCGCTGTGTCTTTGTTAATGTCAAGTTAATGTGTTACCTCTCAATGACATCGAGCTTCGCGTTGCGCTCCAGAAAACTGCAAACATCGAGACCAATATGAACAGCGCAATAAACGTGAAAACAGCCACGAATAAACATGTCCGTAGTTGGCAATAGTTATAATGGCAAGTTAGCACCGTTATAATTATTAATATTACGGTAAGTGTCGCAGCCATCGGAGCTGTGGAGCTGCAGGAGGAGATCTGTGCGCTGCGACATCAAACTCAGGGGCGTAACGCAGAATCTGGAGGCTGGGGGGAGGGGGGCTTTAAAATCCTTCTTTGAGTTTTTCAGACAACAGTGGACCACACAAATTACTCATGTTTTTTATTTTTTGTACTGTTTTTTGTACAATCTCCTCTTCAGTTCAACCTTATCAGTGGAGACACATTGTTGATGTTACCATTATAAAATAAATTACAATTAATTATTGACAAAGCTCAATGTAATTTTCACAGGAGGCAGAACATTGTTGTTAGCAGCTGCTGAAAGTAACTAAAAAGTTACTTTTAGTGTAACTTAGTTACTTTCCAAGTCAAGTAGTCAGTAATATAACTAAGTTACTTTTTCAAGGAGTAATCAGTAGTCCGATTAAAGTTACTTTTTCAAAGTAACTATGCCATCACTGGTTTTGGCCAGAGCAGGGCTGAAGGTGGAGTTTTTACAACTCCACCCCCCTCGGTGGGGGGGGTGGAGTTGTAAAAACTCCACCCCCCCCACGGAGGGGGTGGGGGGGCGCAGCAGGCATTGTGCTCCTTGGAGGGGGGCTCACCCTTTCATACTTTGAAAACCCCTGACCTAGTCTATACAACAAGATTCAAGTCATTGTATTTTATTGTATATTATATATTGTATCTTCCGTGAAATTCAAAATATATTTGTTATTCTTCGATACAGTAAATAAATAATGTGAACATGAACCAAGTGATGAAAATGAGGATGCTTGTGGACTGTTTTGTTTTTTTTCCCCACAAATTTTTATTCAAAAAAATAAGTTTTTCCAATATTTTGAAATTTAGTCTGTTCCGTTTTTTTGACACAACTTCTCCTGTGTAGAAAAAATAATGTAAACAATACATTTCTATGAAATAGTTTATAAAAAGCAACTGAGTAATTTGTAGAATGGCTGTATACCTGAGTTTATCCTGGGTGCATCTGGCACTATAATGCCTCAGCATTGAGGAGGTGGATTTATTTAAAGAAAACAGATTTTAGTGACACTGTATATTGTTCATATAAATTTTATTTTTCTTTTATATTTATTTTGTACGCAGATCTTTATGGATGTGTTTTGCTGGAAATGTCTTTTTTTTTTTTATTTATATCGGTGTTGTCTTTATTTTCTTTTTTATTTATAGAGGGTAATTTAAGAATAAAATTATGAAATGTATGATTTAAAAGGAGAAACATATGCAACACTTAACCTGCAGAACAACAACGAAGTGATAATCAATGCCTTATTTTCTGATGTAAAATCAAAATGGTCCCAAACTACGAAACCTCTAGTTTGTCTTGAGGCTCCGAGGTTGATGCTGTACCGTAAAAGATCAAGAATTATTTTGGCAAAGGCATCCCGCTGACAGATTCGCTTCCTTATAAACACAGTTTGGGGCGTCAGCGTCATTTCGAAACAGTTCCTGTATTGGTCACGTGACTTGCTGAAAGCAATACGCTCACCGACACGGGGTTTGGTCTTTGGGCTTGACATGTGACGACGCATCGGTGTTGCAGGACCCATCACTACTTAGAGGCCAGTTGTAGAAATAAGCTGAAAAGTTACTTGTAAGTTTGTTTTGTCTTCTTTCAACTGCACTTAGATATTTGAACTAGAAATAGAAAAATACCTAGTAACGTCACTTTTTGACGTTTTCTGTCATTTATTTTTTTTAGAAAAGAAAGTGAGAAAAATAGATTAAAATCTGATCTGCTATGAAAGAAATCAGATTTTATATTTAAGCCTTTCAGGTTCATCTGCAGGTGATTTTTTATTATTTTTTTTTACATCTTTTTTTTCTTCCTCACTTTCCGTCTCCGTTTCCTCTCCCAGATGATTCGTTTGAGCCGCTGAGCATCGAGTCGTTCTCCACTCCGCCGGAGCTTCCTGACGTCATGAAGCCTCAGGACTCTGGAAGCACAACCAATGAGCAGGCGGTGCAGTGAAGGACGGAGCCATGAAACAACAACCGGTCCACAGATCGGGGCTGAGGGAGGGCATCGGGTGGGGTCCAACTCTGGGAAGCGATGCCTCACCGAATGACATTTACCTGACAACTATTCTCAAACGAGGCATAAATAATTAGAGATTTCCCTTAAATTTAAGGGGAGATTAAAGTGGTTTATTTGTGTTGAAATTAACGAGGGCATGTTAGAAAAAAGTTTCACAAGATACCCTGCAGAGAAACCTGACGGACCTGTCACAACACTGTCTGCCATCTTGGGATTAGTGACGGCTGAAGCCAAGAATCGTACCTCTTATTTAATGAATTCTAGACTATTTAGAGGAAGGTGAAAGCTGCCTTGCTCACGGTCTTTGTTTCGCTGACTAAAGAGTTTTAATTGATTAAGTGTGGCTTTTTTTTAGTGTTTTGTGTTTGCGTGTTTCTTTATTAAACTGAAAGTAGGTTTTTGTTTTATTGTTATTTTCTGTCTTTTGCCTGGATGTTTTGCAACCATAAAAAAGGAGTGTATGAATTTCTAAGTTACCGTTTGTATTTCAAAACTTCTGAACAACACTCTAAAATAAAAAGAGATCCACTAGTTTTTATTACTCTTTACCAATCAGTAGTTAATGTTTTCATCAGAAACTACTGAAACTGAACTCAATTATTGATGAACTGTTTTACTGTCGAAACTTTGGAGATTTTAAACATTTTAGAGACATAAAACATCTTGAATGGCCATCATATCACTCCACTATAGTTTACTAATCGCTGCAGTTTCCCCTAAATTTAGCTAATATATTTGCAGATCCAAACCTCAAATTAAATCGATGGTCCTTTTTTTTTTTTATCTCAAAGAAAGAAAATCTGACCCTTGAGGAGCAGAATGAAACCGATTTAGCACATTTTGTTAGCATGTTTGCAAATTCAGGCTGTTAAAACAGGTGGACATTACCAGAGTTGCACTTGTAACTGATTTAACATTAAAACAATTGTTTTTCATCTCTGTGCAGTGTGGTATTTTGATTTACAATAAGTAATGGGTCAATTGTGAGCTAAAAAATAATCTGGGTAATCAAGCATGCAAACTTTATGCAGAAAGACACCAAATTGGGATTTGAACCAAGAACCTCCCGCCCGTAAGGTAACAATAACTGCATTTCCATTTCAAATGTGTGCAAATATTTGTTTATATTGCATTAATGTAGAAAATACACAATTTTGCAATTGTGGTGCTACCATTTAATAAGAAACAAAATTCAAATCACATGAATAAGCTTGTTCACGTGATAAGTCGCTAAAAATAATGGCAAGCCATGGATGTTTTGCAGCCATATTACGCCATATCAGGTGTGACGTCGGCATCTTATTCAGACTGCACATTGTCGAAAAAAAAAACCCATAAAAACGTCATCCTACTACTTCCTGCTGTGGTTTCCTTGGTCATTTCCGCCAGTAGTAACATCCGAAAAAAAGTGATGCGGAAAAAGTTTTTCGTTGCAGAGTTGCGAAATATTCCGATTATGATACGGCTGAAAACCCACGTCATCCTGGCGCTAAAACTTTTAATGGAAAAACTAGGTTTTTTTTCTTTCTTAAAAAAAAAACTAAACAATTGTCACACATTTATTTTAATAATTTCATAATTTTCGCAATTTTATGGCTAATGGAAACGCAGCTAATGCTGTGCTACCACTTTACAATGGAAATAATGTAGAAATCATTTAATATAGTACATGTGCTAGCCAAAGTTCGGTGTACTTTATGATACAGCCAAAGATTTCAAGAAAACCAAAAACAAATGTGTGTTACTCATACATTTGTCAATGTCATAATTCCAAGTGAAATATTTCATTCACAAGCTTAATTTAGATCGCAAACTAAATGTTTATTTAAGGAGCGAATTATTTAGTTCCCAAATAAATGTTTAAGTCTAAGCTAAATATTTAACTCAAATGTTTATTTTTCAAAGTAAATATTTAAGTCCGACATTAAATATATAGCTTCGCTTTATTATTGGGTTTTTGTTCTTGTGTGTTAATATGTGAAATGCCTGGCAGTAATCTAGTAGTTGAATAAACTTTCCTAATATTTTTCCGATGTCTGTTTTTCAGCGCTGCTTTACAAATTTCCGACAGTCCGTGAAGGCATCAAACATTAGCTCAGTAGTTAGCATAGTTCCGCTCGATAAAATGGATCCCTTCGTTGCTTTTGCGCTGCTCTGATAACCGAACCGGGTTCTGTTTCTCAATGAGCTCAGATGGATTTTAGGCAGCATGTTTTATCTGCGGGCCGAGCGGTTCTAGACATGATGGAGCGGGAATGGCAGCCCCTGTCAGCCGGGGAGCTGGAGCTCCGGCTGGACCAGGCGGTGGAGGAGATCCTGGAGTCCGAGCTGGTGGGGAGACTCGAAGCGCAGCCGCCTTCTCCCGCCGTTTACCTGCGGTTACTGCGGGGCAACCCGAGCCCTAGGCCCCGGGGTTCATCCACAGCGGCCGGGTTGACTGGTCCGACCGAGAAGGGAGCGACAGCATCCGAAAACCAGCAGGAAACAGCGGACAGTGATGCAGTTAAGGTGATTATAATATTCAGTTTTCAGTTTTACATTTTAGAAGGAGTTAGGTGGTCCCTAGTTATATTTTTCCTAAACTTTTTTATTTTTTTTTAAATGTACTTTTAGGAGTATTTTTACTTTTACTTGAGTAAAAGTCTGCTGAATATCTAACAGTTATTTTGTTTCCAGTACATTTCAAAGCTGATTCAAAGCTCCACATCCGGGGCTCGACTGGCTGGACGCGCTCGCTTGTCTTTGTCCCACACTGTCCTCCTGTCTCTGTCCCTGCTGTCTGAACGGGTCAGCTACCGCTCCGTGTCCCGCCGCTTCCAGCTGGAGAAAGGAAACATCCACAGGATCTTCTTCTCTTTCTGCGAGCGGATCAGCACGCTAGCGGACGAGCAAATCAGATGGCCGCTTGGTACGTTCCTAGGGCTGACACAATTAACTGAATATTGAAAGAGGAGTCAATTAATCGATTAATTGTTTAACTGGAGTATACAGACTCAACAAAAAGGTCATTCACCAAAACTGTACAAAAATCATGCATTTTTCAAAGCAGACAACAAAACTGCTTTCATTTTTTAATATGTTGTACCCAGAGCTCCTCATGTTGGAGTGTTAGCTTCACCCAATTCAAATTCTGTAAAATAAAATGTCCTTTTATGCAACTTTTGCTGTCCATTTCATCAACAGATCAAGCTGAGGACTGAGTTTTCCATGTTGATGTTGGTAGTACCTTTTTTAAGCTCCAGATGCATCCCTTGCTACAAAAAGAATTATGGATTATTGCATCTTAGGCAATAAAATGTGTAATTTTTCATTTTCAAAAAAGAATAGAAGTACATATTTCTATTTTTTAAAGTATTTCTAATATTGGGCTTTTCTTAAATTTTTAAATTGGGCTTAAATGAAAAATGTGCCAAATTTTATATATACACAGAGATATATGTGTGTACATAATAACCATGTGTTTTCCAGGAGAAGAGGCTGCAGAGGCACTTTTCCCATTTTCCGGTCTGGTGGTGGATAATCAGCAGGATGAAGGCCGTAGTCTTCCTCGGGTCCTGGGAGTTTTGGGACACACACAGATTCCCATCCGCCTGCCTGCAGGAAAACATGACCTGGAGAGGCTGGGACCTGCGGAGAAGAGGATCAAGATGGCGGCCCATCCGGACCGCTGGTTACACCTGGAGCTGGTCTGCAGCCGTCGAGGCCAGTTCCTGCACTGCAGAGTCAGCAGCGGCTCCGATTCGGACCGCGGCCGGATACTGACAGACCGACTCAAACAGAACCCTCAGCTGATGCCACCCGGTTCCTGCCTTGTAGCCAGAACCGGATACCCTCTATCGGCACGGATTCTCACCCCTTACACCGGAAGCTGCGGACCAAAACAGGAAGTCTTCAACCGAACATTGGGGGAACATTGTCGGATCTTGGATTGGGCCATCGGCAGTCTGAAGGCCAGATTTAAACGGCTCAGCTATCTGGACATCGGAAACTACGACCGGGCCAGAACCGTCGTTTTGACCGCCTGCGTGTTGCACAACGTGTTCCTGCGGATGGGACAAGAACTTCGACTGGATTCTGAAATAGAGAATATCCGAACCGCAGAGGAAGAGGAGAAGGACGGGGAGGAAGATGAAGAGGGAGTTCAGAGACGGGAGGCTGTTGCCGATTTGTTGTTGAGGAACATTAACTCTGGAATCACGTGACGGAATATAAACGGTAACAAACATGGCTGAAAAATAAAACGTCCGATTTTTTCATAACACATCCGTTCTTTCTGGCTTCTTTTCTTTGAAAGAAATTACAAATAACATAAGATAGTCTCAAAATGTGGCTTTTATTTCAGTTGTTCAACTCTTCTGTGAGTTGGACAATAGAATACTACGGGAAAAAAATTCCCAACACAGTTTTTGTTAAAGTTTTATTAGTTTTGGACTGGAAGAAATTGATTTGGAAAATTATTTCTTTTGCATGGATTCATTATCTTATATTCATTATTTATATTTTGCTCGTTAAAATACCAATACCAATATTTCCACATGGCTTTACATTCTGGTCCATCTGATCATGTAATTTTTAAATACTACATTATGTATTTGAGTTGTCGTTTTACTTTGGGACATGTAGAAAAGAAAATGGACGGCCTACAGCTGTGTTATCAGGCAGTTGCAGGACCATCCTCCAGTGATGTTAATCTAGACTAAAAACTTACCTGAGTTGCTTTTGAACCGTAAAAAATGAAACACTGACCAACACATTTGATGTGTATTGATGATTCTGATGATCAAAATGTAATTTTTGTTTCCAGTTTTCTCAATTTGTTGACCGTATTGAGTCTTTTTTGACTTTGTATTTTTGTTTTTTATGGTGCAAAGCACTTTGAAGTGCCTTGTTGCTGAAATTTGTTTTACAAACAAACTTAACTGAAAGTTTGCAGACAATGATATTGCATGTATAGTCGGTTTTGCACCATAAACAAAAGCTTTGAGTTTTATATTGTCAGTTTGCTACAGTAACAGAACAAAAGTGAGGTTTTCCTCTGCTGCGTTATGAACTAATGTTCGTCCTTTGACGTCTGTGGGGTGTTGGTCTGAGCCAGACTGGAGATAGCCTGGGCCAGGTTGTTAATGGCCTCGATCTTCCTCTCCTCCAGCGCTTTCTGCTGAGTCCACATGTTCAGCTTCCTCTCCTGCAGCTCCATGTAGAGCTGCAGGACGTCCTGCGGTGGCCGGTTGGTGACGGCAGCGGATGCTGCGGGCGGCGTGGGGAGGATCGGCGTGAACCTCTTGCTGGCGATGGCCTTTCCTACTCTGGTTCCGCTGAGCTTGGCCTGGCGCTGGGCTTCGATCTCCTCCCGGCTCTTACCCAGAACCTCATGCATGGCTTTGAAGAACTCCCAGTGGACGCTGGCCACGCCCAATCGCCGGGCCCGGTCTGTGTTCTTCCTGTAGGTGGCCAGCATGTTTCTCCACTTCAGGTCGCATTCGTAGGCCTTAACAGTAATATCCGTGACCCCTGACTCCCTCAGCTTGGCGTTTACCTTCTCTGCTACCACTTCCCACAGCTTCTTCTTCTTGCACACTGGCTGGTCAAACGCCTGATCCATTTCCAGCCGGGTGTTGACCAGGTGCCATGTGGCTTGCAGAGTCCAGATGAATTCTGCAAAACAAAAACAAAAAACGTAACATAATTTTAGTGACAGTTGATATCTGCACTGCAAGACGACGCATGTTTAAAACTAACAAGGAGGAGTAAATTTCTGCAAAGAAGTGTCTGACATATAAAAAAAGCTAAACAAAAAAAAATTTGCTAGAAAAAAAACCAAGATTTTCTAGAAGAGAACTTGGACATTTCTGAGTTTGAAAAGTAAAATATTTGCAAGAAAAATCTCAGAAATTTTGTAGAAAAAACATGAACATTTCTAAGCTTGAAAAGTAAAAATGTGCTAGAAAAAAGTTTTGGTTTTTTTGTTGTTGTTTTTTTTTCAAAAATAAAGATTTCTTAGCTTGAAAAGTCAAACATCTTAAAGAAAAAAGATCCTGCAAAAATTTTGAGATTATTTCAGCAACAGTTTAGAATTAAAATTTCTGATTTTTTGGGGGGGGTAAATGTACCATTTCTTAATATACAGTGGCCCTAATTGTGCCATCCTATTGGCCGTTGTAGTACTGGATACGTGTTCCCAGAGGTGTATGTGTAGCAAGACACAAGGCAGGCAAATAAGTGGCCTGTATTCGTTACTCATTATATTATTTATATGCGCAAATAGCAGTTAAACACAGAAAATGCTAACTTAAAATAACTTTCTGCAATAGCTTTGGCGCCCCTCTAGCACAGCGCCCATAAGCGTCGCATAGAGAGAAAATACACATTTTGCACCGCTGTGTTCCCGTAAGCCTATAATGTCACTAAAGAAGCATAAAGAAGCTTAATTTTCAAAGGATGGATTTCATACTCGATAAATAATGATTTCCAACAAAATAATAATGAAACAAATAGACCGGAACAAGCCGTTCTATATGTGACGAAATATATCTAAAGTGAATTTGTTGAATTAAAAAATCTCTTATTTAGATACAGTCTAATGATAACATGCATGGTTCACATGATATTTGAAGTGGGAGAGAGTTGCGCACTCATCAGTCCCTCCTCGCATCACGCGATGACTGGTTCAAACATGTCTAACTCCAAGCTCTCTGTTACTAACCTGCTTTTATTCTATCGCTGCCCACGCTGTTGGACGCATCCGACTCCTTTCCGTCCACATTAGCATTTTGTATCACAATCGCCTCAATTATTTCCATATTTTTATCTAAATTTCCACAGAAAATGTAAAGTTTTCATTCAACAACGGTGTCTATCGCGGAATTTAACAACCTTTACTGATGCATCGATGAATTTTTTTTCCGTCAATAAACGATTGCTCTTACGACGATCATTTGTAATGTGGGATTTGTAGTCCTTCATATGTATTTTAAACCTTAAAGAACCCCATAACAAACTACAATCCCTAAATGCATTTGGCTGTTTCACGGGAGCTGCTGCATAACATCGCCATGGGCAATGTAGTTTTTATAGAAGGAGGGTGTACATTAGAGTAGTGGACTTGAATCACAACTGAAACTACAAATCCCAGATTTCGGTCACAGACCCACCTCTTTGGCCCCTGCTCCACTCCGGAGACCGCCCCCGTTTTGTTGTTTGGCTAAAGATGGCGTTAGCGGCTAGCGAAGGCGATTGCACTTTTTTCCCCACAAAATATATTCCATCTCTGGTAACATAACATTGCTAAAATAGACCATTTTCGTTACAATTTGAATTGAAAAAAATAACGTATTGCAGATACACGCCAATTACGTCGAATAGCGGTTTCTAGGCCTTCTCAAGCGGCAGGCCTTTTTTAAATGGAGCGGACCTGTGGGTGGGGACTCAGTTTCCCATCAGGGAGTGCGGCGTCAGGTGATAAAACTTTCCACTGTCTTTTTGGTATTTGTAGTTTGTACCTTGCCCGCTAAGCTTTTTGAAGAGCGTTGCTAGTTAATTAGCAACTCTGCAATTGTTAAAAGTGAAGAAAGATGCTATTTTGTGCCTTATTGCTTCACTGGTGGTGTCCTGTGATGCCTTACGGTGTTCTGGGTGAACAAACAATAGCAAAGTTTGGATAAGTTATCGCGTGACCTGTCAGTTTTATCAGTCATGGCTTCATCACCTGTGAAAAGTGACGGGATGCTGCCGAGCATAAGCCCCAAAGAAGGCCAAACATTGACACCAGAGTCCTCATTGACCTGGTGTTTGGCCCACCTCTGTGAACCTGGTTCTCCAGGACGGGCTGAGCATCAGACAGTCCCATCCAAAGACACAGACAAGCGGTTAAAGATGCATCAGTGGCGAGCCCTAGTTGCCATCAGGACACAGCACATCAAGGGCGACAAGGCAGGCATCGCCAGATTCAGGAAGAAAGGTGGACTGAAAGTCCTGCTGAACCTGCTCAAACATCCTGAGTGCTCCAGGAAAGTTCTGGACCTGGCGCTCAGCATCCTGGCCAACTGTTGCACTGAGCTGGAGACACGCTTAGAGGTGAGATCACACTCAGAAAACCTTTATTCCTATTTATTTTTAGACTCTTATTAAAATATTTTATGTTTTCCACTCTAGGTGCGCAAACTTGAAGGGATAAACATTGTAGGTGAGTGAAGAGTATTTCTTCATCTGTGGTGTTCAAACTTTTTGCTTTGGGGGCCAAAACTGGAAAATCTAAACTACTGGCAGGCCACAAAATTTCTTAAATTAAAAATGCACAAGTTAGTTTACTAGGATTTTTTTTCTGTAGTTTTACATGCTCAGCAATAAACAAATTTTTCTTAAAGTCTGTATACATGGTTTTCATCTGACATCACATGACATTCCAGGAACTTCGTAGCTGACAGCCATCTTGATGGGCAGTTATTATGGAGTTCCTATGACAACTACAAACAAGTCACAAGCTTAGAACTAGCTGTTGCCTCGTTTCTATTTAACTTATAAACAATAAAACTTCATTACAACAATTATTCAATCACAATTTTTGAGTAGACTATCCACCTCTGTGTAGTACTAAGATAAATATCATTGATATTTACTGTACTATTGCTGTCGAACTAGCGAAATTAGCTTAGCGAATGTAGCTTTTATCTGAAGGACATGTAGCCGACGTGTTTGTTAATTCATGTACTGACTTTGCCAGTCACCAGAACAAATTGTTATTCACATGAAGGGTTCCTACGTTTTTTTGCAAATCAGTTGAAACAGTTTCATTCACGAAACTCTTTGTGTTCACTGAGTAGTGAACTGTGTCATAATAAGAGATCGGAGGCAGCTCGTCCACGTAGTCTTGACATGTTTCCATTCTCCATCTCATTCGGGTCGATCCCATCAGCAGTGATTTGGTTGATGTATCTTTCTCTTGCACATTAGTCAAATGTATCCATATGTTTTCTTCTTGTTGGTCTTGAAGCCATGGTTCGTCTAGTTTGTACATTTTGCACAAACTAGACTGCTCAGATCACTTCCTGGATCAGACTTGTGGGAACTATATCAGGGGCGCCAATTAAATAGGGCCCCCCCCACCCAGCTGCTGTTACAAATTTTTGAGTCTATCTGACCTATCAAAAGCGACAAAATTTTTAAGGCTTGCAACTACCTCGCTTTCTTTGGTCCAATGACTACCACAATATTTACTGCTCATGAATCTTGCATCCAACCGTCCACATACAGTATGCAAGTAGGTTGCTTAAATTTTTTCTATTAGTTTTAGATTACTGAAATGTCTCTCCCCACAAGCAACAGTGTAAAATACACATAAAGCAATCCAGACTTCTCAAAAATGCTATGTAGTTACATTTTATTCAAGTTGCAGTATATAACTTTAATAAAAAATATGTTTTCTCCACATTTGTTAAAGCTGCCACCATGTTGTGACTGTTTGTTACGAGAAAAGAATCTGTGAAAAGAATCAATCTCCTCCACCTCCTCCCTGAACTACTATTACTGGCTAAAGTAACGCAACATTCCAGCCAAAAACAACCATTCAGAACCAGGAGGAGGGTCTTAGCGCTGTCAATCATCCTCATCCCCTCACTGCTAAATGTGCTAATGGTGGAGAAACAACATGTTATTACAGGAAACCATTTATTTGCAGTCAATGATAGCTATGCTAACTATGCTAAATGGTTGATACTCTCACAGTCTCACACACCTGTTCTACATTATATGTTGTTTAGTTTTTTATGTGTGTGTTGCAATTTCCACCCCAGTCATTGATTATTAATGCATCTAAAAAATCCTTTTGTTAATTTTAATAGTGGACATAATGAAGAGAAATGTGGCTGTAGAGACGGTCCAGAACCGGGCTGCCAGGGCTTTAGGGAACTTGGCCATGGATCCAGAGAGCTCTGCACTCATCCACTCTGCTGGTAATTGTAAAGCGTTTCTATTTTTCTGGAGCTTTAAACCTGTTAATAATTCTATATATAACCATACAGTGCACAGTAAAAGTGTGTTTTATTTGGGTTTATGTGATAAAAACAACAAAAAGTGATGCCTAATTTTGATTTATATCAGAGCTGCACAATATACTAACTTATATTGTTTGGAATGATAATATTGCAATAGAATGGCTGGAATTCAATCAAAACATGTTTGTTATAATATTCTAAGGGTCATAAATTCACTTTGCTCTTCAAGCAATTTGGAAACTATAAGATAAACATTTCACAGCAGTAATACTGTGCAGCCTTGTTCAAACACAGTCAAAATTTAATGTAGCAATCTGAAAAGTGTGGTGTGCATTTGGACCTGGACGGTCTGTTGACTGATGTCCCTCAGCGACTATTTCCATTTGAAGAAATGAACGGCTCCCAGAGGGTCTCGGCGCCGTCCATCAAACTTGCTGCTGAATGTTCTAATGGCACTTATAAAGTAACTTATCAGCAACAGAGAGGAGCTTTTTTCTTTAGGTATATAATCATTTAATATGGATGAAAAAGTTCTAGTTTTATTGGCAGATTGTTTCACTTATAACATGTTGAAATTCTCTCATTATAAATAAATTTACATACCAATGGAACTAGGACTTTTTCATAAATATTAAGAAATTATCTACTAAACAGAATCTGCTATATCTTGCTGAAAAGATACTTGTAAGTTAGTTTTGTCTTATTTCAAATGTAATATTTTATTTCTACTAGAAAAGAGAGTAAAATTACTTGGTAAGACTTTGTGTTTTAATACTAATAGTTATTAGTTGCAGCCCGTCACTGATCTACCCCAGGATGCCTGAATGAAACATTTCTAATTATTTTTTATTCACCTCTAGGTGGCGTTCCTCTCCTCCTCCTCTGCGTGTCGTTGTCGTCCGCTCCGTCGTCTCCCACCGTCGCTCCGCCCTCTGACTCCTCTCCCAAACTGGAATGCGCCCAGTCCGCCGCTCGAGCGCTGCTCTACCTCTCAGACTCGCCCTCCAACCGCCTCTCGCTGCTCACCCAGGGGACACTATCTGCCCTCGCCCCCCTTGTTGCCCCAGAATACCCCCCCGGCCTGCGGCGCGCCGCCCTGCGGACCCTCCATGAGCTGACCAGGGGCTGCGGCGTCGAATGCGCCAGGGAGGTTTCCCGCTCCGGCGTCTTGACGCAGCTTGGTGTCATGGCGACGGGGGAGTCTGGCGAACATTTCAAAGAGCTGGCGCTGAAAACGCTAGCTAACGTTTGCTCTCAGGGCTGCTTGCGGCCGCTGGTGGGGTCGCTGGGGGTCATTCAGAGGTTCACAGAGGAGGTGAAGAAGGACCCGCTCAGATCTGGAGTCTTCCTCAAGGCTTTATGCTTGTGCTGCAAAGAGGCGGTGAACCGCGTCAAGGTGAAAGAAAATGGCGGTTTGGAGGTTCTGATGACGTTCCTGTCGTCCCACCAGAATCACCCGCTGTCCAGGTTCGCCATCCTGGCCTGTGTGGACTTTGTTTTTGATGAGTCTGCGATGGAGCAGCTGCAGGAGCTTGGCCTGGTTCCTGTTCTGGTCGCCCGGCTGGCGAAGCTCGCCAGAGGAGAGGAACACGCAGCGGACAGGGTGGACGTGAACGCAGCGTCCAACATGGCTCACAACGAGCTGCTGCCCTCTTCCTGTTTGGAGTCGTTTGACTTCCCCCCGCCTGAGGGATTCAGGAGGGAGGAGGCCGGGAGGGAGCAGAGCTCATCCAGCTTCTTAAGTCTCAGGTAAGGAAAACATAATCAAACAGACAGTAATTGATTAACGAGTCAAAATCTAATGTTGATTTATAAGCGGCCATTTTATTAAAAACCTGAGTTTTCTCTTGTATCAAAAGAGCCGGCTGTCCGTCCACAACATTAAAGGACAAATCTTTCATAATACGGTGAATTTAAACCAAAAGTAATTAAACTTTAACATTATTTTGTGTCAGATGTATTTAATGGTGACTGAATAAACAGAAAATTATAATTTTTCTCACATTATTAGACTTGGACATATTTGTAAAATATAATAAACAATAACCTGATGGAATATTAGGGCCATTTTAAGAACAAATAAAATTATGACAATAAAGTCGTAACATTACGAGAAAAAAGTCATAAAAATACGACACTAAAGTTGCAATGTTAAGAGAATAAAGTCGTAACTTTCCGAGATTAAAGTTCTAATATTTAGACGTTAAGGTCACAGTAATGCTGAACGTCGTCTCTGCAGGTCCTGGCTGCTTTCTGAGGGCTTGATCTCGTCTGAAGGAGAGCTGCTGGATTCCTCCTGTGCTGATGCTGAATGGGGGAGTCTTCACTCCTCGTCTTCCTCGTTTCAAACCTCTTCCCCAAATCCAGACTGCAGCCCTTCGCCTAAAAGCACGTCTTCATCCGGCTCTGCTTTCAAAAAATCAGCTCCAGCTCTGCCACCTGACTCCTCCTCGTCTTCCTCCTCGTCTTCCTCCGATCTCCAAACCCCGGCTGCTTCCTCCCCCGTTTCCCCATCAAAGTTCTCCTCTTCACAGAAACGGCGGCGCTCTCATTCAGCAGCTTCCTTAGCTAAAGTCTCTTTAGAAAGCCCTCCTTCTGTACCCCGATCCGGCACGTACCATCACCCCTACCACCCCGAGCCCTGGACGCCGGAGTCGCCCATCCTGCTGCTGCTGTCCCGCTTCTCGCACGCCAGCGACCCCAGTGCGGCGCTGGTTAGCTCGGCCGTCATGTCCGGCTTGCTCTGCTACCTCACCCAGCACCAGGACCCCAGCAGCAGGTGCTTCCGCATGCTCTGCCGCTTGAGCTGCAACCCGAACTGCTTGCAGGCTCTGGTTCGGACCGGTTCCGTGGCGCTGATTCGCCACCGTCTCTGCGCAAATGAAGACGGGTCAGAAGGACAACAAAGGCAGACGGACAGAGTGAAAACCAAAGTGAAACAGCTCGGTAAGAGGAGGAGTGCAACAAATAATTGTTTTAGCTATTGATCAGTTATTCTGACTATTAATCAGTTATTCTGGCTATTAATTGATTATTTTTGATGATTAATCAGTTATTCTCATGATTAATCAGTTATTGTCACGATTAATCACTTATTCTGGTGATTAATCATTATTCTGGCTATTAATTGATTATTTTTGATGATTAATCGATAAGAAAAGTGGCACCTTTTGCAGATTTTTTTATTTAACTACTTAAGCCTTTTATACAATATTAGAAATAGATTAAAATATAAATATAACAAATAATTCAGCTTTTTTTTAAATGAGAAAATAAACTTTTTATTGTAACTGTCAACTAATTTAATTTTGTAATTGATTAATCGTTAACTGGAGCATATAGACTAAAAAGAAAGGCCATCTGGTAAAAGAAAAACACAGTCATAGCAGTAATAAAGACAAAATATAAACATTTGGCAGTTAAGTTAGAAAATCTCTTCCTTGTCTGTAAATATCTTCTACCCAGAAATCCTCTGTTGGCATAATTTAAGTTTCACCTGGCTCAAATTCTGTAAAATTCTGCTATTAAGCACCTTCTACTATGCAATTATTAATTGGTTAATTGGAACAAATAGTCAACGGATTAGTCTTACTGATAACCAGAGCAGAAAGGGTTTATTTAAGAGTTTATTTGGTATTATGTTTAGCTGCATTTGCATTCTTTGCTACAAATAAGCATGTTTGCACTAAAGGATATTGTGGCAGTTTCTTATTTAGGAAAGGTAGTTGAATTATTTGCATTTTTGTTTACATATTTTTAATATTAAATAGAAATGTTTAAGTGGTTAAATGAGAAATCAGCAGAATTTACCTTTTTCTTCAGTCAATTACTCGATTAATCATCAGAATAATAGATTATTAAAATAATTGTTTTCTTCAGCTCCACATTAAATGCTTCATGTAAAATGATGAAAATAGAGATTAGAACTGAAGCACCATGAACTGATCCTTATTTATTCTGCCTGCTGCCTCTGTAGGTGACACGCTGCTGAATAATTTGCGTGTCCAGTGTGAGTCCGGGTTCGGTTCTGGGGTTCTCACCCACGTGATGCTGTCCGGTTCTGAGTCAGACAGGATGAACTGCGCTCTGTCTCTGCCATTCATCACCAGGCGAGTACCTCGTCGTTTTAAATATGGGAAGCTGTTTTACTCTTTATTTGTGAGATTACGTTTTTCATTTGAACCCTCTTCATGGTTTCTCCCAGTGATTATAAGCCTGGCGGGCCACCAGGCTTTACTTGTGCCCCCGCCAGGCTCAGCATGGCTTTTTAAAATGTTTCCAATGTTTTTTTAAGACTTCATAGTTGTCATTCCGGTATTAATGTTCCAATCTTTCAAAAACACGTAATTATCAAGTGATATTTTCAAATTAAAAAAATTTCCACTCAAAAACGCGACGGGTTGCTGGTTGAATCCCCACCACCAGGCATAGCAAGTTTTCTGGGGGAAACTTTGCTCTCTGATTTGTTTAAATTTCCCTTCATTTAACATAATAACATGTCTGTTTACGTTTTCTATATTTTTTGGAGGATTTTGCACTTTTCTTTCCTTGAAAGTAATATTTAAACTGCAGAGTTTCATAATAAATTGCAATAAAACCCAAATTTGGAAACTTTTACAGTTGAAACCAGATATTTTCATACATTTAATAAAAAACAGACACATTTTTATCTCAATTTCTGAAGTTTAACTAAACTCTTCTTGTTTTTTGTTAGTTAGAATTACGAAAATTATTTATTTCCAAAATTCAACCAAACTTATAGAGAAGGTTTTTAATTTTATTTTTGAATATTTATCAGTTCTAAATTCTCAATGACATTGATCCGTATAAGTTAAGTAAAAGTTCGATTATATTTTATACATCTAACAACATTATTTAAATTGGGTTTTTTATTGTTTTAGGATGTGAGAAAGAAGCATTTCAAAACATAAAACTAGCTATTATTTTAGTAATCAACTAATTAATTATTCTGATCATTAATCAGATAAGAATTCTCATTGCTGCTTATTTCCCAGTAATACATGTAAAATTAATGGTTCACATAAATAGTAATTACAATAAAACACATTTTATGCATCAAACAGCCAATTATTCTGAAAATACTTAAAAATTTACATTTTTCTGCTCATTAAATCGATCAAAACTAAAGCGTAAATATTTTTATGTATCTTGTATTAATTGCTAGTTTGTTTCAGCAAATGGCATGTTTGAGTCTGTGTACTCCAGTTAACGATTAATCAATTGCTAATTTAGTTGACGATTATATCAATAATCAATCACAATTATTCAGATAATTTCCTGCGATGGTAAGATGTTTCTCTGTCATTAGCCTATTTAGCAGCGAGTACATGAGGATGATTGACGGCGCTAAGACCCTCCTCCTGGCTCTGATTGATTGTTTTTGACCTTACTGCGCCTTTAAGGAGATATTTAACTTTATTTTTGTTCAACAGCAACAAATCTTTGTTGAAGAAGCTCCTCCTGGACTCCGGCGGTCTCCTTGCGGCGCTGAAACCTTTGGGTGGCGCATTTGATGATGACGAGGAGGAAGAGGACGAGTCGGATTCAGATGCAACTTCTCAGCCTCAGTATTTCCCTCTCCTGTTCGGATGCCTTTCTGCTCTGACTGGTTCCGTTAAACCCAAACCGGTAGAAAAGAACCCAAACCCGACTCCTACTGGAGCTTCCCCGCCGCCGCTGAAGAAGCCTCGCCTCGAAGACGCGTCCTGTCCGTACGGGAGTTCGGACTTTGACCTGGTTTTGGAGCTCGATGATGCGACCCGGTTCCCAGCCAACCGGGAGGCCGTGGCCGGAGCCGGTTCTGAATATTTCCGGGCTCTGCTGAGAGGCGGGTTCGGAGAAGAAGCCCAGTGCAACGCAGCCGAAGCCATTCGTATCAAAGATGTGAGCGCAGGAATGCTGCTGCCGTCGCTACATTACCTGCACGGCTGTCGCTTCGGTTCGGACCCTGAAACGGGAGGGGAATGTCAAACTTTAAACTCGCTGGTTCTGGACGGACTGGAACGGGCCGAGTCGCTTTCAGCTGCAGGTTTCCAGAAATCCCCGTTCGGCGAGGCGATGATCGGCGCGTCCAGGTTTCTGGTTCTCGACCTCCAGAGGGAGTTGGAGGAAGTTTTTCTGTCATTTCTCAAATCTTGGTCCGATCAGTCGAGCAAAGCCCACATCGTAAAATCCCAACTGGACCAGAGGGGTTCTGATCCAACGTCGGCGCTAGAGGTGACAGCCCAGACCAAAAAACTAAACGGTGTGCCTGAAAAAGTGGAAGAGAGAGAAGCTTCGTTCACTGGACTCAGCGGAAGTTCGGCCCAGAACACGAACCTTTCTGGGTCCAAATCAAAAGAGGACCACTCTGCCTCATTAAGTGGTTTGGTGGTGTCGCTGCCCCAGTTCTACTGGTTCTCCCAGCGCTACAGCTACCCAGCTCTGGGTCGGGCCTGCCTCGCTGTACTCCTGGGCTTCCAGAACCGACCCGGTCCGTTTGCGGGTTGCCTTCGCAGGCTGACCAGAGAGGCCGACTGTACGGAGACTCTGAAGCGGGACCTGCTGAGCCTCGTTTCAGCGGCTTTAGTCTGAGCGCAGAAATCTGGTTAACTTTGACCACAGAAAATAAAATAAAATAAAAGAGCGGTGCTTTATTTCCATCGTTTTCAAAGCATTCGTTATTTTTTTATTTCGATGCAATCAAAGAAAAATGTCCATTTGACAAAAATCTGTTGAAATGCTTTTTTTTTTATTATTTTTTTTTTCAAAATTAATTTCTTTGGTGTTTATTTTGTATATAAAGATGATATTAAATGGAGGAAGCATATATGATTTGTGCCATATAAATATATTATCACACCACTTTGCTGTCGTTTTATTTTTTCCTCTCATCAAATGTATGTTCAGCACCATGACATCTAATTTCTGTCTAGAAAAAGATTTTTTAAAACTATTTGAAAAGTCGAAAATTTCCTTTTAAAAACTGTCAAATGCTGAGATTTATCTCAGAACTATTTCCAGAAAAAGAAAAACGTGAAAATTTCTGCCAAACTTCCAACTTTTCTTCTAGAAAATTTCTCAAATCTCAAAATTTTTGTTTTTTTCTAGCAAATTTTTGACTTTTCAAGCAGAAATTTTAAAATTTTTGGCGGAAAAACAGTTTTGTAATAAAATGCTAACATTGATTTAAAGCCTGAATTTGGAAAGCGTCACTTACAGTTGAAACCAGATATTTAAAGAAAATGAAAACACATTTTTTTCTCGCTTTTTCAAGTTAAGTTAGACACAATTTCTCTTATTTTAGATCAGCTAGAATCACTAAAATTGTCTCTATTTTCTAAGTGCCAGAAAAACTAAATTTGTCGGATCCGATTAATAGCGATTAATAGATTAACTGTTTCAGGAATATATATTTCTGGCTGACATTTGGTTCCAAAATGCGACAAATCATTTCTAATATATTAAAACGCATAAAAATGCATATATGATGCTTGATGCACGTTTTCTTATGAATAATAAAAAAACGGAAGCAGCTCATGAAGCAGATGAAGTTGTTTTATTGTTGGCGGTGCAGGTTTCCGTTTAGTCGGTGTATTTGAAGCAGCTCAGATAATCAATAATAATGATCAGTGATCGGAGCCCTCGTAGCCTCCAGGAAGAGCGTTTGCGTGAGAGTTGTGGAACAACGTGTGGTTTCCATCGCCCCAAGGAAATCTCTGGAAGCAGGCAAGTAAGTATAAAACAACAGTTGCTGTTGTTTTAAATCAAAACTCGAAAACTGTTCGCAGACTCACCTTGGTGCGGATGCGCAGGTGTGAATACGGAACAAATTCCGGCTGCGCGTGGTGCTCCTGCCCCTTCATGAAGGCGTTGGCCATGCAGACGCCGACGCCGGGGAAAGCCAGGACGATGGTCAGGATCTTCCAGCTTCTTGCTGCGGAAACGAATTGATCGAATGAAGAGGCGAAAAGGTGGGTTTGTATATAACAGTAGTTGGAGAACAAAATGAGCAAAGTCTCAGAAACTTTGAGAGAAATACAATTTTAAATAGAAAATGTGGAAATTTTCGAGTCACAAAATTGCTTGAAAAACAATTATTTTTTTAGATTAAGAAATTTTGTAGAAAACCAGACATTTCAGAGTTTCAAAAAATGTTAATTTTCCATTTTCAAAGAGTTTCAATTTGAGATTTTTTTCAAGAAAATTTCTCAGATTAATCTTAAAAATGTCAGGTTTTTTTTTTTTTTTTTTTTTTTTTTTTAGAAAAAGTTAAACTTTATAAAATTTTATATATTTCAAAATTTCTTCTAGCACATTTCTGAGATTAATTTCAAAATGTCAGTTATTTTTTTCGTTTGTCTTTCAGAAATGTTTTAACTGTTTTTAACTAAAAGGTTCATCTCTCTTCTAGAAAATTTTTGTTGTTAATTTCAAAATGTCATGTTTTTTGTCTTCATCTTTTTCTTTTGCAAATTTTCCACTTTTGGAGCTCATAAATTTCCTTGAAAATGTTTCAACTTTTCATGCTCAAAATTTCCAATTTCTTTTCTAGAAAATGTCTGATGTTAATCTAAAACCCTCCGAGTGATTTGGAAGAAATTTACTCCTACTTTTTTGTCTACAATAGACCGAATGTTTTGTTATACACTGGGGTGCTGCGCTAGAACGGGCGCCAAAACGATGGCGGGGAAATTGTTCCTGCTGGAGAATGACCAGGCCGTCATTTTTTCCCTGATTTGAGTAATGCTGTCAAAGAAAGCTCTCAGGTAGAAAACAAAAACATAACAGGGACAAAAATAAAAGTGAATTGAAACGGGCATTTTCAGCTAAGTTGTGGTTTTTGACCTTAAAAATGCTTAAAAAGTGTTTTAATTTTATTGTGGGAAAAGTGTAGGACCTCTGTTAATGATCAACCAGTGCTTGTGCCTGTTTTTTGTGCTTTTACAAACAGTTTATCCAGGACAGTTTAGAAACATGAACAGGGTTGTGTTTGGTTTAAAAGGTCAGTAAAGACTCGCTCACCTCCTCCCTCGTGACTCGAGTGTGACGCAGCAGCGAGCGTTCGCCGAGCTGCCAAAGCAACTGGAGACAACGACATCTGCAGAAGTGGGAGGAATTTGGTATTTTCTGCTGTAAAAATAAAACTTTGACAGTTCTAAAACACAGATGAGTAATCTATTGTAACTTAAAGTGGTAAAACTTATGGTCTAATGTAAGAAGAGGCAGAAATCAACAGTTAATTAAATCATAACAAACACTGCAACTGATTTAAACATTTCAGATTTGGTTCACAACCAATACACAAAATCTTATGAAGTACGTTTTCTAGTTGTGCAAATATTTTAGTATGTTTGAAATAAGACAAAACTAACTTACAAGTAATTTTTCAGCAAGATATAATAGCTTTTTATAGGCAAATAATTCCTTAATATTAAAAAGTGCTGGTTCCACCAGCTGATTTTTCACTTATAACATGAAAAAATGTGCTATTCTAAGTAAAATAATCTATTAGTTGAACTAGTACTTTCACTGCAAAAACACAAAGTCTTACCAAGTATTTATGTCCAGTTTCTAGAGCAAACATCCTCGTACACTTGAAATAAGACGAAACTGACTTTCAGGTAACTTTTAAGTAAGATGTAGGAGCTTATTTTAAGTCAGTAATTCTTGAATATTAATAAAATATTATCATTGTTAAAGTATTTTACTAAAAACATGGAAAAAAAATTGTACTTTAAAGAAAAAATCTGCCAGTGAATCTAGCACATTTTTAGATTAATATTAAGGAATTATTTTCTTAAAGCTCCTATATCTTGCTGAAAAGTTGCTTGCTAGTTAGTTTTGTCTTATTCCAATTGTGATAAAATATTTGCACCAGAAACTAGAAGAAAATACTCTGTAAGATTTGCATTTTTGCAGTGTATCTGGTCCCTTTGCAACAGGTGAGCTGATTAAGTTTGAAAAGATACAATCCTGAGTAAACTCACTGTTTCAGGCGGTTTGTTCTCTCGAGGTTTCACTACAAACGCTCCTTCCTCCTTGTTTGTCCTTCAGTCTGTCCTGAGCTGAACCGACCGTGCCGGACTCCTCCCCATGTCAGTCTGTCGCTCGGCCAAGAAACTTGGTTTATATTTGGCAAAGTGCAAAGTTGCAGCTGATAGGTGACAGTAAAGAAAGGAAGGAGCTGCAGTGGTGGGCCTGGAAGGCGTCTAAGAGTTTACATGAACTAACTTTCAATTTTGGTTTGATCTGAGCAGCTGCAGTGCAGTTAGTCACTGCGCAGTTGTTGTTTACAGAAGGGAAGATTGTAGGTCAAAGGTTGAAATAAAGTGGGAGGTGTGATTCCTCTTCCTATTGGTTAATGTTTAATTCTTAATTTTCATCCTAAATAATTCAGAATGAGCGTTAAAGCTGCAGTACGCAACTTTTATACACATTTGTTGAATCTTTTGTTGTGACAGTTTCAACACGTGCACTGCAAAAACTCAAAATCTTACCAAGTTTATTTGGTCTAGTTTCAAGTGCAAACATTTTACCACACTTGAAATCAGATAAAACTAACTTACAGATAACATTTGAGGGCGATCTGGGAGTTTGTACCACTGGCAGATTGTCACAAGACTTTTTCTCGTGTTGTAAGTGAAATAATCCGCAAGTAGAACAAAAGCTTTTTTATTAATATTAAGCAATTGTTGACTTAAAGCAAATTTTATAAGTTTATGAAGAGTTGTAATTTAGTTTTGTCTTGTTTCAAGTACATTAAAATATTTGCACTACAAACTAGATCAAAAATACTTTGTAAGATTTTGTGAAAAATTTCTGTGAAAAAAACCCCCAGCTCCTCTGTTTTCTCCCAGTTCTAACTAGAAACAACCAATCAGAGCCAGGAGGCGGGTCTTAACGCTGTCAATCACCTCCATGTGGTGCAGTTCATGCCCCCTTTATCTCTGCTACAATGACTTACCATCCAGAAACAACTTGCTGCATCCTCGTTGGTTGTGCAGGAGGCTCCACTTCTGCTTTGTACAAAGCCTGTCCTGAATGCTAAGGCTAGTTAGCATAGCCATCAACGACTGTGGATAAACTGTTTTCTCGTAACAGTAAGTTGTTTCTCTTTTCAGGCTGGATCAAGATCATGAATGTCCTCCAAGGTCCGGTTCTGAATCTAATCAGAACCTTTCCCCTGTGTTCTAATATTACTTCTCAAAATATAACAATATCTTTTCACATTTAGTTCTACACAAATGAAAATTGAATTGACTTGTGCAATAATATTTGCATGTCCCTGTTATATTAAGGTTCAATGTATCTGGTCACAAAAATATTAAGCAGGTTGGAATAGGTCTTTGGCCTATACAAAACCTGTTTGCTATATTTTTAGCATAAAATCGTTCTTATATAATGAGATCTTATTCTGCTCAGTTCATAATTAGTCACACCCCCCAACTCAATGTTTACACTTGCATGTGAAAGTAGCTGCAAACAGATGCACAATTATACAACTGTGTGCCTTTGAAAAGCAGAAACGGAGCCTCCTGCACAACCAACAAGAAGCACCAAGCGATTTATGGATGGTAAGTCAACAACAAAACACTTGTTCTTTCCAGCAGCCATTGTACAGTGGATACAGCGGTAAAACCAGCTGACAAAACCAACTCAAGCTCCATTTGGGTTGCTAGGTAACGGGCAGAACTCTGCTGGGGTTGCTAGGTAACGGTGTAGTACCCATGGAATGTGACTTAAAATTTGGGAGAGCTTTGAAACGGCTTGTTTTCCAGACTCCAAAAACCATTAACGGAGTGCCTCTGGGTGTTTTTTTAAGTGCTCCAGCTGTTTTTAGAACCAGTTGAGATCCAAATGAAAGTAAAAAAATGCAAAAGTTGATTTTGCATAGCAGGTCCCCTTTAAATAAGTTCCCTTTCCAGAGTTAAAAAGAAAAAACTTTTGCTTTCATGTTTTAAGAGTTTTAAATGCTTTTCTTGTACTTTTTGGTGTTGGATATACATCCTCCCTCTCTCAGCTGTACATTTGCAGTTTTTTGTCATTTCTGTCTGGAGAGCTCCTGGCAGCGGGTCAAACTGAAACAGGAGCCAGCGGTGAAGTCAGACAGTCGTACAGCCGGCTGTCTAAATGTTTTTTTTTTGTTCCAAACAGAAGTGAATTGCTGTCTCAGTCTGAAGACTGGGTACTATAGACACACAAGTTAGCATGTCCTCCTTTTGGTAAAAAGACCTAAACTTCAGCTTTGGTTCAGGAAATGTGATAAATTTAAACTCTGCTGATTATTTTATGTAATTGTTCTGGATCCGCTGAAGCTCTCTGATTCTGCAGTAATCAATGTGACGAAAGTTAATAAATGCAGTTTTTCTAGATCTTGCTGTCACATTTAATCCTGGAAATGTTCTCCAGGTAATAGAAGACTGTCTTTATAACTACCTTTATGTGTCTCTATGTGCGTTTTTCATTAGCCATGTAATTGGACTGATTGGAATTACGAAAATAATGGAAACATATAAATTTTGAAAAAAACATGATTTATTGAATTCTATACTATTTTTCTTCATCTTCCTTCCAACTTTCTGAGGCGCCCCCTGGCGGCTGCAGGAAACCTCGCAGACTCATCACAACCGACTGTGAGTGATTACGTCCATCTTTCTTTAAGGACAACCTGCTCTGCAAATAAAACCTGACTGGAGTTGGTTTTGCTCTTGAGTTTTCGCTCATTTCACACCAGGAGAAAGAAAACTGTTGATTGTACGCGAGGCAGTAAGTGTGTGTGATGTTGGACGGAGGTGAAGGGTTTCTGTCAGCTCAGTCCTGGCTCGACTCTCCCTCATAAAGCCGAGACTCTTTTGATATCCGAGTGCTTTAGAGCCGTGCTGTTTATTGCGTTTATAAGCTCCATGGCAACAGTTTCTCTGATGTTTGTTATGCAGACAGTCTGAATATGTTTCAGGCAGACGATGAATGTATAATGGTAATAAAAAGAACATTCTTTTCAAATATTTTTTTGTGTGGTTTTGTGTAATTAAGAAGGTGAATGTCACTTTAAAGTGTTTTCTTATTGTATCACGCGTGCACAACATGTTTAAAACATAGAGCATGTCGGAAATCCATATATTATTGCAGTAGGCTAATATAGTTTTGAGGTAATTGTGTAATTAAACATTTTGAAAATAAATTCGCTAATTTAAAAAGAAAATCTACTTTTTCAATAAAAAGTTTTGACCCTAGAGTGAGTTTTTTTTTTGTATGGAAATATATTTATTTCGCAAACGGAAACACGTCTTGCGTCACATGAGTCACATGATCAACAACCGGATGTTGCCTCTGGCGAAAACCACGAAGAAGGACACAGCAGGAAAAACTTGGAGGATGATGTTGACACAGAAGTTTTGAGATTTATCTCAGAAATTTCTGGGCATCAAAAATAAAAACATTGCTAGGAATAAAACTCAGAAATGAGATTGATTTGAAAAAAAAAAATAAAAATAAAAAAGCTAAAGACTTACAAAATTTGAAAAGTAAAATATGTGTTAGAAAAGAAAGACATTTTGGGATTAATCTTAGAAATGTTTTAGAAAAGAATTTAGAACTTTCTGGGTTTCAAGTCAAAAGTTTTTGACTTTTGAAGCTTAAAAAAATCCAGGTTTTATGAAGACAGTTTATAACATGAATCAGGAGTTTTTCTAACAAATTTTCAGGGCTCATAAATATTTGAGTTTTTCAGAAAAAATTCTGACATTAACCTAAAGATTTATGGGGGTTTTAGGTGTTAAATGACTCATTTTTTTCTATGTACGCAGAGTTTGTTGTGAAATCATCCAGCTGGACCTGAAACGAACAAAGACGGGTTACACGACCAGTATAATATATATTTTTGTTAAATGCTACTTTGTGACACTGCGTTAGAGGGCGCTGTGGGCGCCACCTCTTAAATTGGTTCACTGATTAAATAAACAACCTAGAAAACCAGAACTGATTCTAACATAAGTGAATCTGCTGAGGCAGTAAGATCAGTCTGCGCCTCTTTAGAGGAGCCGCTGTGTCTTGTGACGCTCATGAGGTAATTCCTGCATGCAGACTCTTGAACAAACCATCAGGATTTCACTGTCAATAACATCCTGACTCCATGAAGCCTGCATGCGATGCTGAGGTGCACAGTGTTCCCGTGCAGTGGAAACTTCCACACGCAGCGGGTCCCGTGCAGACGGAGCGAGTCGAGCGCCGATCAGCTTCTCAATGTTTACCTGCAGTCTGACATGCAGTGCGCTTCAGCACACCTCCCAGATTTTACAGTGTGTGACTTGTTCGAGGTACGTTTTCATTTCCAACCCGTGCTGGTGGAAATCTTCAGCGTACAGCTAACTGCTGTTCACTGAGTGGAGGTGAGCTCAAAGTAAGGAATATAGCCTAACTGTATATAACTACTATAACTCTAGAATTTTAAAGGAGACTTATTTCGCAGAATTCACCTTTTGTACCTTTTTATGCTTCCATTTGGGTCTCAGCTGCTTTTAAAACCAACCCAAATGTTTTTTGGACATAAGTTCGTGTTTTTTGGTTTCTGGAAAATTAACCATTTAAAAACATCCTTATTGTTAAGTCACTAGCTTGGTTGCTAGGTATGAACCATCACCTAGCAACCAAGCGAACTCCAGCATGTTTGGTCAGCTGGTTTTATCTCTGCATGTGCTGTACAATGGCTGCTAGAACAGACGTGTTTTGTTGCCATCTTACCATCCAGAAACCACTTGCTGCATTTTTGTTCGTTGTGCAGGAGGCACCACTTCTGATTTTCAAAGATGTACAGTTGTATAATTGGGCATCTGTTTGCAGCCATTTTTATGCAGGTGTAAACATGGAGTAAGGGGGGCCTGGCTATAAACAACTTATTTGGATTTAAAGTGACAAGAGCCCTTTGAATCTCATTATCTAAGACTTATTTTTTGCTGTCAATCATCCTCTGTGAAATGCTCTCCTTCCCCCTAACTGCCTACTAAGCTGCAGCTAGCATAGCTTGTTGTAAACCCTAATTTCTACTTAGCATAGCTACCAATGACGGCAAATAAATGGTTTTCCTGTAACGATGAGTTGTTTCTCCAGCATTAACACATTTAGCAGCACATTCATGAAGTGATTGGCAACACTAAGACCTGCCTCCTGATTCTGATTGCTTGTTTTTGATTGGTTCATTCAGATGACAGGAGGAGGATGTCGATCTTTCCACAGATGGTTACAGTTTTATCAAATATGTTAAAAAATGTTTTTAAAATCAAAGTAACATACTTCAAGTTTAAAGTATTTGCCCATGTTAGAAATGAAACTAGTACATTTTCTTTAATATTAAGTAATTATTGATTTAAAACAAGCTAAATATAAATTATAAGTTGGTTTTGTCTTATTTCAAGTGTACTAAAATATTTTCACTGGAAACTTGACAAAAATACTTGGCAATATTTTGTGTTTTTGCACCATTTTTAAAACCTTCACTTTAGCCATATTGAACATGTACAGGTTATGCTCAAACATCAAGTCTGTGCCATTAAAATCAACTTGACATCAGCTAAACTAGCCAGCAGAATTTGAAAAAAATGACATTTTTTCCCACTTCAATTCTTTTTAATTTCCATCTTGCAGCTCTGGCATCTTCCAGAAAGCTGACCCACCTCTTGTAGCCGAGGCAGACGCAGACAGACGAATGTTTAGAGGTGAATCATGGATGAAGGAGTGGTGAGTCAGACGGGGGTTGTGTTATTGTCTTGTTCTCGGTACCACCAGGGAAGACGATGCGGTGGTCCGCACATGTGACGAACGTTTTCCAGCTGTCTTCCCTCAGCTGTAAATCATAATATGTGGTTCTATAGTTTGCATTCAGTGCTGCTGTGCACAAATTTAAGACATAAACTTTACGTTAAGAAATGGCTGACAGGACCCACCACAGCATAACATAAAGAGGAGCATAAAGGGCGTCCATACTGCACTGCAAAAACACAAAGTCCTACCAAGTACTGTTGTTGAGTTTCTAGTGCAAATGTTTTAGTACACTTAAAATACGACAAACTAACTTTTCAGCTACATAAATAGCTTGTTTTAAGTCAATATTTGCTTAAAATTGGTTAAAAATTACTAGTTCCATTGGCTGATTATTTCACATAAAAATGGGAAAAATATTTGGTATTTCCATTTTGTTCTCCGAGGAGTTTTTGCGGCGCTAGTGGCTCATATTTCTTGCGACAGACAGGAAGGAGGAAGACGTGCAGCAAAGGTCGCCAGGACCGGGAGTCGAACCTGCGACGTCTGCGTTGAGGACTGGGGCCTCCGGGCCTGGGGCCTCCGGGCCTGGGGCCTCCGGGCCTGGGGCCTCCGGGCCTGGGGCCTCCGGGCGTGGGGCCTCCGGGCCTGGGGCCTCCGGGCCTGGGGCCTCCGGGCGTGGGGCCTCCGGGCGTGGGGCCTCCGGGCGTGGGGCCTCCGGGCGTGGGGCCTTCGGGCGTGGGGCCTCCGGGCGTGGGGCCTCCGGGCGTGGGGCCTCCGGGCGTGGGGCCTCCGGGCGTGGGGCGAATTATTGATTCAAACAAGCTAGTTATCTTCACAAAAAGTTACTTTTGAGTTAGTTTTGACTTCTTTCAAGTGAACTAACATATTTGCTCTTAAAATAAACCAAAACTATTTGGTAAGTTTTTGTGATTTTGAACTTTGCTTTTTGTCTGATGCACTTTTTTATGTTAGAGAGCCTTTTTTTTCCCGAAGGAAATTGTGTAAAATAGCTTTTTAATGAGGCCTGTTTCCTTCCTATCAACATTCATTGCATCATGTTTTTCTGTCTAATTGCCCCCTGAGGTTAGCACACAAATATAATATATGATGTCACTTTTTTCCATTTAATTTCTTACCTCAATATTTAAACGGCTTCAAGAGAGTCGTGTTTATTTAGTTTTTCGTTCTAATAGATGTGATGATGAAGTAGAACCAGAAAAACAGGTAAAATTATAAAAACAGGACAAGAAGCAGATAAAATAAAATAATTTGTATTTTAAAATAAGACAAAACTTATTTATTTGGCTTTTTTTTAATAAGCTGTTTTGTGGATCTGAATTAGTTTTTATTGGTGGACTGGAGACAAAAATGGATCGAATGTTAAGTAACTTTATAGGGTCGTATTTTAAGTAAATAATTCCTAAATATTGATGAAAAATTCAATATTTCCACTATTGAATGTAGTTCCACTTTCAGACTATTGTCTTGTAATAAGTGAAATAATCCTGCAGTACAACTGGTGCTTTTAAATCAATATTTAGGAATTATTTACTTCAAAAAGCTCCGATATTTTGCTGAAAAGCTACTTCTAAGTTTTCTTGGTCTTATTTCAGATATTTGTCGTAGAAACTAAACAAAAATTGGCAATGAAAGTACTAGTTTGTAAAACAAACTTACATTTTCAGCTAGAAACAGGAGCTTTATTTAAGTTAATAATTCCTTAATATTAAAGAAATAATATTTGTATTATTGGCAGATTATTTAAGTTACAACTTGGAAAAATGTCTTGAAATAATCTGATGGTGGAATTAGTATTTTTTATAATCAATATTGAGCAATTATTGCATTAAAATCAGCTCCTATATCTTGCTGAACAGTTAGTTTGTTTTATTTCAGGTGTTCTAAGTTATTTTCAGTATAAACAAGACAGAAATACTTTAGTGTTTTTGCATATGGATCCTCAGCTTATGGAAACAACGACCCGGTTGGAGGCGTCAGGCAGCAGTAGGAGTGTTGTTGGACAAACCCGGTGTATATATAGGAGGTGAGGATTCTCTGCAGCAGCTGTCTGTCCGTTTTTCTGTCTCTTTCTTCCAGCCGGCTCCATCATGCTGCTCCGCGCTCTGCTGCAGACCTCACTGGTTCTCTGGCTCGCTCAGCAAACTCTGCAGGGAGGTGAGAAATACAAACTTACAACAAACATGTTGAAATTCAGTGAAACGGGAACCTTTTTATTACACTTCAAACTGATTTTCAGGCCAAAATTCTCACTATTTTGGATGTAGTTTGTTGATTTTAGTAGTAAAGTTGGTGAACTAATGAGAATATATATATTAACAGTTTAACTTGTTTTTCAAATGTTCTTTTCTTTCTGTATTTTTTAATACCTTTTCACAGACTGGATTTAAAAGATGCAGCATGAATTAGTAATTAGTTACATTTACTTGAGTAACTAAAAGCATTTTATTAGGAGTATTTCTACTACTCTGTACTTTTTACTTTTACTTGAGTAAAGTTCATGGATTACTTAGTTACTCATTACTGAGTGTGAATGTGTAACTTCACTCATTCACACTGAGTGAACTGAATGAACAGAAAGTTTGTTTTAATCAAACACTCTCATGATTTATAGAACAAAACAAATTAACTTAGAAAGAAATAATTTTATTTTGTAGTTAATTTAATTTGTAATGAATTATAGTCACTTTGGTCTTTAAAATACCAAAGTTTCTCCTTAACTTTTTATTTTGGTTTGATGTAATTTTTTATTATTAAATCAGATGTTTTGATTAGTTACACTGCAAAAACTTTCAAAGTATTTTTGAGTGATTTATAATGCAAATATCTCAGTACACTTGAAATAAAACAAAACTAATTTACAAGTTACTTTTTAGCATATAGGAGCTTGTTGTAAGTCACTAATTCCTTAATAGTAACAAAAAAAAAGTACTAGTTCGATAGGCTGATTATTTTTTCTATGTTAGAAGTGAAATAATCTGTCAGTGCTAGTAATTATTCATCAATATTAAGAAATTATTGGCTAAGAAAGCTCCTATATCTTGCAGAAAAAAATCTTTTAAGTTAGTTTAGTCTCATTTCAAGCATAGAAATAAATTTTCACTATAAACTGGACAAAAGAACTTGGTAAAACATTTTGGTTTTGCAGTGCATTCAGTACTTTAATGACTTTTTTACCAAATATTATTTTACTCCTACTTGAGTAACTTTATAGATGTTTACTTTTTACTTTTACTTGAGTAAAAATATGTAAAAATATGTTGAAGTAGTGTTACTCTTCCTTGAGTACCATCCTACTCACCTCTGATTACTATAACATTAAATATTCTAATAGAAATTAGCTGAATTTGCAAAAACCTACAGAAGAAACGAAGGATTGATTTCAGTTTAAACTTGATAAATGATTCGGCTCCTTCAGTGACTTTCTCTCACCTACCTGTTGAAAATCATGTCTGTGAGACTGAGGAGGACGAAGACAAAGCGGTGAATATGTGGCTCCACGACTGCCGGCCAGTCGCTGTGGTTCATATTGTCTGTTTTCTGCAAATCAAAGGCAGGAAAAATCTGACAGCAGACCGTGAAAAAAACTTCAAGGCTCCACGAAGTCGCTGCATTTTGTCCTCCGTCTTCTTTTAATCTAATTTTTATAATACATGCAGGTTCCTGTACACTGTGTGTTAATCTTTCCACAGTAATATGCATATTTCTTTGTTTTATTGTTTGTTTGTTGTGATTTAATAGGAAGTTTGTAAAGATTTTCTGTTATTATGCATTCATGCATTCTTAATATTCCAGGAGTTAATCCTCAAAATGTCGCCTTTGGGAGAGCGCTGCCAGTTCGAGGTACGACAAGTCCTGAAATGTTTTATTCATTCATTTTAATTAAGAAAAGAAGAAAATCAAAAGAACTTGTAATTTAGACAAATGTTTCATTTCTGTTTCAGGTGTTGGTATTGGAGTAAAACCTGGAGGTCAGCCTTTACATCCGATCATCTATTCACAATTAAATCTCTTAAATTTAAAGCATAAAAGCTGCATTCATCCAATTTATTCGAGTATGTTCACCTGTTTTTCTGTGTATAAGAACAACAACGTAAAAACACAACAAACTCTACACATTTGGACAAACATTTACAAATTACATTTTCTGTTCAGTTTTAACCTCCTTCTTCCACCCAAATAAATACTTTTCCACATAAGTTCCAGTTCTTTATTTTAATTTATTTATTGGGGAATTTGCGTTCATTATGGAAAAAAAAGTTCTTTCTTTAAAATTGTATGACATAATATAGACAATATCGCCGCCTACTGGTCAAGAATTAGTATTGCAGCTTTTTTTTTTTCAAATACTAGTTGAGGCAGATTTATTTTGCAAACATGTAAAATACCAAAAACCTGTTTACAAAAAAAAAAGCAAATAAAATTTAGTCTTCTTTTCTTTCCAGTTACTGGAGCCCTGGGAGCAGTAGGAAACCGATATGGCACAAAAGCAATGAAGACTGGGAGTATGTCATTCATTTCCAGATTAAAACCACTCTATGTGAAATAATAACTTTAAAAAGAGACATTTTTGTGTATTTATTTGTATATATTTTTTATCTCAGTTGGACGTTATCCTGCGGCTCATCTTGGTGTTGGTAAGTTAAGATCAAATTTTTATTAATAATTGTAGCATTAGTAGATGGACGTCAAAGCCAACACAAAATAATTCATTTTAAAGGTTTCCTGAACAGGTTTGGATTAGTCTATAAGTGAAACAAAACACGTTCATTACATGTTTTTTTTTTTTTTTTTTTGCACAAAATCATTGTTAGATGTTGATATTTTAGTCTGGTCAGTTCTGTCTTTTAAAAGCTTCTTTAATTTCCACTTTCAATCCAAATTAGCTGCTTCTGGCCACCATTTTACCTTTTACAGCTGCATTTAGTGGTTAAATCAGCTGATTTAACTGCTCAAATTCCATTTGGGTTGCTAGGTAACGGGGCTGGGCTTGGCTGTGGTTGCTAAGTAACGGTGCAGTGCCCTGGAATGGGACTCAACATTCTGGTAGTTTTTGAAACTGCTCATTTTTCAGACCCTGAAAAACATCGACTTATTGCCAAAAGACGACTGGGTGTTTTTTTTAAGGCTGTTTTTAGAAGCAGTTGGAAGTTCAAAAACATACAAAATGGGAATTTTACATTAAGTCAAATTGATGTCCAAGCAAAATGAAAAAGTCGCATTATGATTTTCTCTTTATTTGAGTGAAATTATTGAACCAAATGGCACAAAGTTTAGTTTCTACTGGCCTCCAGGAGGATACAGATCTCTTGGACTGGGAGGAAGAGGAGGCCTGAAGCCCGGTGGATATGGAACCCCAGCGGGATACGGTAGGTGATCCTCCATCTTTTTCACAAATTACCCCTTTTGTCTCCATTTATGCCTCAGTCGTGTGATTTCAGGCGCCAGTCTGGGAACAGGAATGGGACTGAATGCTGGGCTTACAAACGGACTGGGACTGGGACTGGGCCAGGCAGGAAAACGTGGTAAGATCAGCAGAAACAAAGTTCTACACTAGGAGTGACTAACTTATTTTTATTTTGGGCCAAATAAAGATCATGAAAACCATTAACTTTTAAATGATCAATAGTTGTCTCTGCATTCAATAAATTCTTAAAATTAAATATTATTTAATATTTTTTCAGATTAATCAGTCCCTCCATGATTTCATGTTTTTTTTTTTTTATGATTTTTTTGCAATCACTAATTTTCTGGTGCTAATTTAGTAATATTTGCGAAATTTGGCATTTTGTTACTAGTCACATTGATCACAGGCTATAACATGAAAACTTGTAAAGCTGAAAGTTAAGGCATCAGTGTTGTAGAAGTATGAAATACTGCCACCTGCAGGTGGGAGTGAGCATCACTTAAACCTGATGTTTCTTGATAAATCAAAAATAGTTGTGCTTCCATTACAAATGTGCGCATAACTTTGTCAATATTCCGCTAATGTCAAAACGATACAATTTCGGAGTCGTGGTGTTTCTGTTAAATAAAAAACGTGATTAAAATCACACGTAAATAAGTTTGTTCACGCAATAATTCATTAAAAATCTTTCAGCGCCATCATCCTCAAAACTACTTCCTGTCATCTTCTTTTTCATGGTTTCCGCCAGTGGTAACATCCGGTTTGATTCGTGTGATGTGAAAAATGTGATTCCATTGCAGTTTTGTGAAATAAACTAATTACTTCCTTAAAAACATCTCCTCTTTTTCAAAAATTGGGGTGTTTCCATTAACAAAATGTATTTAAAAAAGTGAAATTGTGCAGTCATATGGTCAATGGAAGTGCAACTACTGCTGCATTACTTAAAAAAAACAGGGATCTGTTGACTTTACGTGAATTTCTGTGAAAAACTGGAGCACACAGATAAAAACTGCTTTGATTTGATTAATAAAATTATGTTTGATTATATGATTGTTATCTTTAAGGTTCTGTTTTGGGTCACATAATAAGCTATTGTGGGCTGGATTTGCCTCCCACACCTTAAGTTTAACACATTTGATTTGAACTCTCACTCACATAATGGTTAGATTTTGATATTCTTTGGTGGTTGATGTTTTTTAAATTCCTGAAGAGCTTGATGGGAAACCACTGAAACTTGTGCTTCTGCTTTTATGTCTCTGTTTAATCTTTTATGCATTTTACTAAAAAAACAACAACAACAAAGAAACATTTAGTCTTTGTGTCTAACATCAAAGAGTCAGAAAATATTTTATCCATCTTTTAAATCAGACTTTCTTTCTTTCTTTCTTTCTTTCTTGTGACTTTCAGTCTATGGTGCAGGCCCCGGCCAACTTCCAGGTGAATAAATACTTTGCTTCTTCCACGATTATTTAGCCAACCAGCTTGCCTTATTTAAGTTTAAAGTATTGGTTTGTCGTCTTTGCCAGGATATGGAGCTTTCCCTGGGATGGGGTACCAAGGCGTACGACCAGGTTAGTACTGAACGCTCATCCTCTGCACCTACTTTCTAATTTATGGCATTTTTATATACAAACAATTTCCAATATCTTCTACTTTTACCCCATTTTCCTGAAATTGGAGCACTTTTCCTTGTGGTTACTGGTGAAATGATTTTCTGCAGCTAATGCTTTCCTTTCCCAATGTGTGTAGGCATCTGTTATATCTGCTTTAATTTAAAGTTTTACTGAGATATTTTATCAATTAGGGGTTACAAGAATCTCAATATTTCTTTGTTTTATCTTTATGCATCACTTACACATAAATTTATCGTTCTGTTTTTTCCTCAAACTGAATTACTGCTTTTATTTGAAAAGAAAATCACATCTATTTGCCATAATCTGACTGCTGACTGCTGCTTTTTGAACATGTTTGAACGTCTTCTGCATGTTTGCTTTGGCATTGATGAATGTGTGGAGGCTGCAGCTTAAAACAGACGTGTGGGGTTAGAAAACTTGTTTTTTGGTAATTTTGTGTAAAATACTTATGTTTTATTATCTTCTGCCAAACTGATTGTATTTTGTATGGAATCTAAAAAATGTTTTGAGTTTCTTTTGTGTTCTTCCCTAATTACCTCTGGATTTATTACGGTAAGAAAAGGTCTAATCCTACACTGTTAGCCTTTGCTGTATTTTCTACAGCTAAATACCGCAAAATGCCCAGTAAAACTAACATAAAACATCTTTACAATTAGTTACTGTAATTTGCATTGCATTATGGGTAAAGGACATAGTATTACAGTAACTTACTGTATGTTTTGAAGTTGCAGTAATTTACTGTTTACACATTGCAGTAGTGGTACTGTATTTATAATATCTTGCACTGTTAGCCTTTACTGTATTTTTTACAGCTAAATCAAAAATGCCCAGTAAACTAACATAAAACATCTTTACAATTAGTTACTGTAATTTGCATTGCATTATGGGTATAGTACATAGCATTACAGTAACTTACTGTATGTTTTGAAGTTGTAATTTACTGTTTACACATTGCAGTAGTGGTACTGCACTTATAATGTCTTTGCGCTGGCCATGTAAGAATTCTATTTGATTTCCAACGGTCATCATAGATGTTTCATCGTGGTTCCCTGTTTCTGTATTTTTACTCCTTTAGTGGTTAACATATTTTAAGGCAGAAAGAGAGCATGTACTTTTGTTTTTTTCACATCCTAGCTAACATTAATATGCAGTTTATCTAGCTACGTCATCAAGGGTGGCTTCGCTTCCAACGTTTTTCTGATGACGTTTGTTTTAAACTCCGAAGCTTTTTCCGTCCAAGTGCAAGTGCAGCTCTGTCGCTGTGGGCTCACACTGCTTCAGCTCTTCGCAAGACAGGTAAAAAAAAACACTTAGAAAACTGTTTGAAGCCAATGTATATTTTAGATGGAGCTAACGTAACTTATAGCATCATGCTATAATGCTATCACTTAGCATGAGGTGAAAGATAGAAAAATATGATGGTGTTATTTTTTGAGCTGGTTCGGAATTAACGTTAGCTAAGGTGCTAATTTTACCGAAGGTTTTAGCTTGGCTTTTGCCGCTAAATCTTCCTCGAGCGACTAGCTTTGGGTTGAGATAAGCTCAGTGCTGAGTGTCTGTTAGCATTGTTGTTACATCCTTTGTCGAACAATATAACGTTAACTGATAATTGATCCCCCCCCCCCCCCTTTTTTTAAAAATACATCTAATAACTGTTCATTTGTTTAAACCATGACCTTGCAAATGTTAAGAGTGCAGATTAGCTAGGTCAACAAGGATGAATTCTAACGTTGTTCTTTTTTTTCTTTTTGTCAGATGACTTTTTTTAACTCCCAAGCTTTTTCCCTCCAAGTGGCTGTGCAGTTCTGTCCTGCTGAGTGCTAACATAGTTTCAACTCTTGAAAAGACAAGACAACAGGTAAAAAGACAGCTCTTCAAACATATTTGAAGCCACAAAATAATCTGGAAATGTAGAGGAGCAGCTAACCTAATCTATAACTTTGAGCTTGCTACAGCTAGTTAGCCTGCTAAAGTACCATTACATCTCCAACATAGTGTACAAGAGTCTGTAAATGAGGACAAAGGTGGAAAACATTCAAGTGGTTTCTGTTATTTTTGAGTTGGTTCAGCCACAGTGGCAGGTGGACAAAAAAGTTAATTTCCAACCCTGGTTCCATATAAGGACTGTTCACCTGTTTAAACCATGCTCTTGCAAATTTAAAGTTAAGTCAGTACTAACAGGTGCAACTATGTACAGGTGTAAATTCTGCAGCATTTGTACTTCAGAATTTAGAGAATTTTGTAGTCATGTGAAGAAACATCAACACACAGCTAATTATTGGTTTGGAATAGAGCAATGTCCTACTTCCGTCAGAGAAAATAAAACATTTAGAAGAAAAAGAGGACTCAATCTTCATCTTGGTTGATGTAATTTTATATCGACTCTTAACTTAAAACACACATCTTAAATCAGAATTGTTCAATTAATTTGTTAAAGGGATCAATTCACCCAAATTACAAACATTTTGTTAACCCATATTGTACTTAGCCATTCAGATACTGTATTTGTGGAATGTAATGCTTTAAAAAATTCATTTAGCCTCACAAACTGTCATTCACATCCGTTGTTTCAGAGTGGTAGCAGGATGTAGGGGTAAAGTCTAGTCTAGTCTCCGGGGTGAGGTTCTCAAAACCTGTTGTAATCTGGGTGAACTGGCTTTAAATATAAATTACTACCAGTAATTCATATTTAAGAGTTTTCCTTTATGTTTCAAAGGTATCTTCCACCAAGATGTCTGTTGAGATGGAAATGACCTTACCTACAACACCAAGGGTAATCATGCTTGGTAAGAGGAATATTTTCTATCACTATAATTTTTTTGTAGCAATGTATGTAATAGTTATGGTAGTCTGTACTTTTACTCACTAGCGTTAGCCTGACAAGGGTTTGTCTATTTTAGGAAATAGCTTGATGTCTGCAACCCGGTGGATGGTCAGTATGGAGGAGAAGGTATTTTTCGAACCTGAGCAACTACATGACTTTGCCAGTGTCCTTGCTGTCTTTTTTGGGTCATATTATGACTTCAATCTGGAGTATCAGGAGTCAGCATCCACCACGCTGGAGATGATACAACAGTAAGTACTCTACACCAAACCATTTATGAATTAAATTTAATGACAGTTTGACTGATGATGAAGAACCATAGCTGATTGCTGTATTGTATGTCTTCATTTTAAAAAATACAATTAATATATTTTATTTCTGTTAAAAGATTTTTTGTGAGGATCAATCCAGATGTTGGTACCAAATGCACGGCCAAAGTCAGTACAAGCTGCAAGACGGGAAGTCTTGTCAAGAGGAAAGTAGTCAGTGTCAACTCCCGGATCAACACCTTCCTCAAACGACTCGCTGAATTTGAATAGAGGACTTCCAACTAGGTAAGCATTTTACCAAATGTTTATTATTTTATTGTCTTTTCCTCCTATCTTGCATGTTCTGACTTTACTTTAGGCTTTTTAATATGATTTTAATGATTATTTATAAATGGCATGTGATTCCTACACAATAGCCCTTTAGAGTAGCCTGCATCTTTTCTGTGTCCGTGGTAAAAAGTGGATGTCGCTGCATCTCTTACTAAATCACAGAAATGTATAAGTGTGTAGTCGTTTAATTGAGGTGTTTTTTTTTTATATTATGCAGTTTTCAGTTTATTAGGCACACCTTTGCAGTAATCCGTCAGCACCAACAAAATGACTGAAAAGATTGTTATGACATGTTGTATTTCATCGTCTCCTTGGGGACATTTGCAGGGTCTCAATACAGTACGCAATCGTTTGAATTAGTGAAGACTGACTGACTGCTTTTGCCATAAACAATCCAAAAACCTGAAGTGAAGCCAGTCCTGCTCATTCTTTATGCAGCTTCTATTATCACTTCAGTGTAATTGATTTTTTTTTAAAAGAAATTATCAACTTAATGCTGCTTTATGCCAATGATTTTATGCATTTGGACATTGTCAGTCAGCTTAATTTGTCAGCCTTCCTGTCGATTTGAAAATGTAGATAACTTCCTGACCATCTCATGACTTCCCACATTGTCTGTCTTATTCTTTACAGTTCAGCTTCCACAAGATGGATCTCACTGATTTTGTTTGACGAATGGAATAAAAGTTCTTCTGATGTAGGAAATGCATCTGATATAACAATATTTATTGATATGAATGTCTACCATATAGTACATTATCGCACTTGCACTGTTATTGTGATGTATTGTGTAACAGAGCACATTTAAGCTACTGTTTTCTGACAATGCAGCCTCTGCTGGTTTTTTAAATGAAGTATATTCTATATATTTTTTTAAAGTCAGTCTTTAAATAGTTTATGGCTGGTACTTGATGCACACATGTTCATGTTGCTACATACATGTGCCATAAAAATATTGACATGACCTGTAGTGTGTTCTATGGTTTTGTTGTTTTATAGCACATTATATTGTATTGTGACATTGTTCTTTATGACATTGTGAATATATAAATGGATTTTATTTCAACAAATCTGCTGAAAATAAATACCTGTTTTTATTCACAGTACTTGGACAAAAATTTCTTTTGTGAAACTTTTCGGTTTATGGTAAAATATTCTTGTATTAAAAAATGTAAACTTTAATTTACAGTAAAACTGACATTATGTTGTGAAACAAGTTTACAGTAGACCAGCTTTACTATAAAATACATTTACAGTTTTATGCTATAAACTACATTTACAGTAAAGCAGTTATAACTGCAAAGCACACTCACAGTAAAAATTAACTGTGAAATATCATGACAGTAAAGGTACTGTGGAATGGTAATTACAGTACCTTACTGGCAACACTGTTGCCAGTAAGGTACTGTAGAATGTCAATTACAGTAACTTACTGGCAACACTGTTGCCAGTAAGTTGCCAGTAAGTTACTGTAGAATGGTGATTACAGTAACTTACTGGCAACACTGTTGCCAGTAAGTCGCCAGTAAGTTACTGTAGAATGGTGATTACAGTACCTTACTGGCAACACTGTTGCCAGTAAGGTACTGTAGAATGGTAATTACAGTACCTTGCTGGCAACTTACTGGCAACACTGTTGCCAGTAAGTTACTGTAATTACCATTCTACAGTAACTTACTGGCAACAGTGTTGCCAGTAAGTTATTGTAAAAATACAATAAAAAGTCTAACAGTGTATTAACAACTTGCTATATGTAGTTGTTATTACCATTAAGGTTTTGCCATATTGTGTTCATTTCCTTTACATTTGGATTTAATTCTCTTAAGACGGCCTAGTATTTTGTGTTGTGTAATTCAGATTCCTTTCGTGTATCTTCTTCTTGAATAGCTGTTCCTGACCAATATGGCAAAACCTTAATGGTAATAATCACAAATCTATATGGTAAAACCATAATGACAATAACAAACAGATATGACAAAACCTTACTGGTAATAATAGCTAAATATAGCAACAATAATAAACCCAGAAGTAATGAAAGAGGACATAAAAGAAAACCAAAACAATGACAGCTGTGGTTCATAACAGAGAATTTCCTTTGACCAGCTATAATTATATGTGGCCTCATAACAATTGCAAAACATAAATACATCAAAGAGTAAATACATTTAACTTCACTTTACACTTTGTTTAATAAAAAGCCCTTTTAAACAAGAATCTTTGTTTTCTCAGAAGTATTGCTGAACCCCATCCATTCATCCATCTCTTCATGTATTTTTTTAACAGTTAAAAGAAATTGTGCCTTTATTCATTATAACAAAATATATAAACAAATAAAATGCATTGTCATTATGCAGTAGGTGTTCGTTGGGCTTTGTGAATGACTTGTCATTTTCTTGGCTCAGGTTGGGCTATAATTTTGATCTCTTAAAGTTTTCTTCCTCTCTTTATTCACAATTTTCTAAAGAATCAAAAGAAAACTGGATTTTCCAACTAAAACTGACTTCGTACCTCAAAAGCACTGATTGTTGTCTGAAGGAAGAGTTTAGCTTAAAAAAATCAGTTCTTGTTCAAATACCAGGACGGTCGGTGTGTCTTCCTCTGCAGGAAACGCGCCGACTGTCCAAACAGGAAGCTGAGAATGCATGATGATATTTCTCTGCCAGGTGTTTCTGCGGCAGATTTGGGTGGACCTGAAGGGGCGAGTCTGGCACAAGCAGCTCAGGATCTTAAAAGAGAAAAGAGCAGAGTTGTAGATGAAATGCTTGGAGAGCGAGAACAATCGCTGAGGAGAAGCAACGTATTCGGTCCGACTGTTCCCAGAATTCAGGCAAGAATCGAAGTCAAACGATTCAATCCGAGCATGCCGTCGTCAAATCTCAGACCTTCATTTCCTCTTGATAAACAGAATAAACTTCTTGGTGGAAAATATGAACTTGGAGGTCCTGAGGCCATGCTGGGAGGCGCTGGTATAAATAGACAACTTCCTGTTGATCAAGACATCAAAAGTCTGGATTCCTACAATTCTGGACTTCACAATCCCAGGGAAACGGCAAATCAAGAGGCTAAAAACTGTGGAGCTCCTGCTGGTTTGCCAGAAATGTTGGGCATTAATCCCTCAGAGGTTAAAGCTGGGAAACGCTTCGGGTGTAAAAATCTTCCTGCACAAGGTCAAGATGGCAGAAGCGATGTTCTCTTCCCCGTGCAACGTCAAGCAGGCATCAATCCTTTAACTGCACCAGACAGCAGTCAGGACCTCCAGAGACGTCGAGACAAAATCCGGGTCAGAGACGGATCCCAGCACTACGATCCGATCAGGACCCAAAGTTTGGGCGTCACCTTAACCAGAGAGGAGCAGGACGTTGGCGGTTTTACTCAAGAAGATGCCAGACTCCTTCCTGTAGCTGGACATGTAAACAGAAAGTCAAAACCTCTGACTGAGAGGAATACGCAGGCGGCAAGTAAGAGAAAAGCTTCATCTTTTTCCACCATTTTCATGTTTTTGTAGATCAAATTCACCCTCATATAACAATCCTGTTATCTTATATTTAATATGCATCAAAATGCCGGTGTATTTAATATTCTTTTACCTTCAGCAGCAGAAACATTACAATATGGCGTCCCTCAGGGTTCTGTTCTCAGTCCTCTTTCTTCTTTTTAATGCTGTGTAAATAACTTTCCTGTTACCTTCCTTTGATGATGAGAAATACCGACGTTACTACCTGAAAACACAGTCTTCATCATGGATGGAGATAAAGTTTCTAAGCCTCAAAGAGAATAAAACAGATGTTTTTGGTTTTTTTTAACAAAAGCATGGCCCTAAAACTCTGCTGTATTTGGGTGAAAGAACAACAAGAACAAAAGATTTTTCCTACCATTCTAAAAAGTGAAAGTGGAATTTGCTAAATGCTACAAGGAATTTAACCGAAAACCTGATTTCATCCAATGAGACTAAGGTTGAAATTTTATCAACAAACACTCCCAAGTGAATCTGTGGCTAAAAGACACAAAAAAACAAAGCAAATTCTGCCGACATGGCGCAGGATCTGTGGGCCTGTTTTGTCTGTTTATCTTCCAAATGATTGTTTGTTTTTTGTGTTTCTCACATTGTAGTTTCTGGATTCTCTGGATTTATTCCAGGAAAGTTTCCACCTGACGCAGAAATTGCAAATAAAACATTTTTCTTCCAAACAAACTTGCAGACAGTTTATGTTTTCTGTCGCATTTCTCTCTCTGTTTAAAGGAACTCCAGACTGACTCCAGTCCTCCAGGTGAACTAACAGCACAAACTGAGTTTTTTCTTTCTTTCCTTGGTTTGTCTGCAGGTTACGTCGGAGGAGCAGGAAACTATCTGGGCGCTGCAGGTTACGGAGCAGGTAATGTCTGGCCTTCCTCACAGGACGATTCTCTCCTCTTCAGCAGTTTCAGTAACTGATGACAAATATTTCTCGTGTTTTTCTCACAGGTTTAGGACAGGGCGCTTATCTGGGAGGTGCTGCTGGAAAACTTAGTGGTTAGTCTTTAGATGTATTTAATTCTGATCTGAAGGTGAGTTTTAATTTTGGGTGTTAACTTGTACATTTTTCTCTTTTTCTCTCATCCCAGCTGCTGCTGCGCTTGGACAGGGCGCGTATCCACAAGGCGTTGCAGGGAAATCAAACGGTGAGCAAACGTGTGCAATCATTCTTTTAAATTATATTTTTTTTTTATTGTTTTTTTTTCTGTAAACTTAAAGGAGCAGTTAGCATTTTTCTTCAAACCTAGATATGAACTTTTTATACTGCATGACCAAATCCACCAAATTGTGTGATAATGTAGAACATAATGTAAATAAATAGAAATTATTGTGCAAAACTGTCTAGATAAAATGTTTTAATTCCTCCAGATGTTCTTTTAACATCTGGTACTCCATCTCTAGGCTTTTCCTTTTACCTTTTTCACTGTATTTCTATTTTTTAACTAAGCATTTCAAAACCGATGCAACTGTTAAAATCTCTTATTTAGAGGTCAATTAGTATAGAATATTATTATTTCTGAGTCAAATGGTTTCTGAAACACCTTTTTTCTTTATTTTTTATTTTAATTCACCAGTTAATCCATGTACAGCAAACATTACAGACTAACTAAAAGCAAGAAGTTGTATTGATCTCCAAGATATTTAACCAGATAATACAGTAACAAAAATAAATTAACCAAACAAACAAACAAGGAGGTATACATTAAAATGGACACATAAAAAAAAAAGACAAAACAAACAAAATGAAATTGTTTATCATATGTGGATTTTTTAACCTTGGCAGTTATTTTCTAATCTGCATTATTATTTTTCTGTTGTCTAATGTTCCCTGATAAACCCAGTGTCACAGATATTCTGGGTAGAAGTGGGAAAGAGAAAGAAAGTAGGTAAATAAATAAAAGTATATGCAGTTCGAACCTGATGTCAGGTGAAGCCGCAGCAGAAAATCCGACGCTGCTCCTATTTTGCCTTGTAAACTTTTTATTTGCCTGCAAACCAAAAGTTTTGTCTCTTCTGCCGTCTTGTGATTTTCTTTGTGGTGAACTTTAATGTTTCTGAAAGTGAAAACTTATCATCCTTTCATGTGGATTTGAAGCCAGTCTGGTTTACAAATCAAAATAAAATTTAATATGGGGTTCTGTTAGTGCCAAAAATGTGTCTATGTAAGCCATATATGTAGTGTGCTTATGTATTGCACTGCAACAAACTGAATCTGACCAAGTAATTTTGGTCTAGATTCTGATGCTAATACCTCAGTACACTTAAAATAAGACAAAACTTAAAAGTAACATTGCAGAAAATAGAGGAGCTTGTTTTAAGTCAATAAGATCTTATTTGGTAAGATTTTGTGTTTTTTCAGTGTGTAAATGAAAATTCAAAATTCTACACTTTTCTGTGTCAAGACTTAACATGACATCTCTTCATTTTAATACAACTGAAAATACTCAGTTTGCTTCTTTGTGTGATTGAAAAAATCTGTTCAGCTCAAAATACCGAACACCACTGTCTAATATTTATGAATAACACAAATCTAGAAGAAATATACCAAGCACACAATTTACTCTGGACTTAAATGCAAACAGAGAGAAACTATTAGTTTTACTTTCTAAAAGGTGTTATATGAAAAAGAAACAAAACTTCAAAATTTGGGTCAAATTTTACAGAACTATTAAATACATCTACAAAATGAAATCTAAACATATCTAAATGTAGTATTTTGTTTTGTTTCTGTAATTTGTTTCTTTTTCATGTGACATATTTTAGAAAAAACCTCCTTATATAGACATAAAAGCATATTTTTGGCACTAATGGGACTCCGTACCCATGTTGCATCCTGTACATGATGTTTTTAATCTGCTGTGACAGGATACGGTGATGGAGTGACGGGATATCTTGGTGCCATGGCGGGTAACGGCTTCGGTAAGCAGTACAGATGCTGACAAACTGCATTTTTACCAACAGTTTGCATCAAAATTCTCACTTTCCAAACTGACTTCCAAAGAAAACACACCTACATTTGGCTTTGAAAGTTTTTGTTTTGATTGTGAACAGAGATAGTGGTGAAAGTTTTGGCATAAAACCTTCTTTCCTCTTCGTCTCCCAACAGGTTATGGAAACGGATACGGTGATGGTTACGGAGCAGGTGAGTAAATCCACATATGGGTGAGAAAAAAGGGTAAAACTTTGTTTGGTGAACGAGTAATTAGTTAATTAGAGCTAATTAGAGCTATGTTTCAGGGCTTGGTTACCCTGCAGACTTAGCTGATGGTGCTGAGAGCAAATCAGGAAAGATTGAAGGTAACAACAACCTGTTGAAAAGCTCCAACAGGTGATGATGACACTAACAGCTGGACGCTTAACCTGCAGCGTATGAATGACAGCTTTAAAAATAAAGATAGGCTGTCTGTTTATGACTAGTGTGATTAACATATCCACTGGGTGTAGCTATTGTGAAGCTGGCCAGCTTATTCTGGTACACTGTAAAAACACACAAGCTTACCCAGTAAGTTTGGTTGTCAAATAAGACAAAACTAACTTTAAAATGACTTTTCAGCAAGAAATAGGAGCTTTGAATCAATAATTCATAAATATTGACGAAAAATAACTAGTTCCATTAGCAGATTATTTCATGAATAATGTCTTGTTATGAGTGAAATAATCTGGCAATGGAACTAGTTCTTTTATTACCAATATTAAAGGATTATTTACTCGAAACAAGCGTCTCTAAATGTTGTTGAAAAGTTATTTTTCAGTTAGTTTTGTCTTCCTTAAAGGTTTTGTGTTTTTTCCAGTTTGGTTTCTGGTCTCATGTTTGCAGGTTTATTAAAAGGTTTGCTATTAATAATTATTTTTTGACTGACATTCTTTCTTTTCCTGATGTTTCAGCTCTCAGTACAGGTGGCTACGCCGGACCGGGCCAGGGCGGATATGGTAAGAACCGACCCAGTATGAAATTGCTGGTACATAATTATTATTATTAGACTTTTTTCTGCCAATACAAATGTTATATTTTAGTTCCAAGTGGGATTGTGTTGATTAAGCAACATTTTTTAACTCTAAACAGTACTTTGTGATATGAATATTGAATGCACCAATATGATGATGAATATATTGCAATAGATTGTGACCTTCCTACCAACTCAGAGAAATCAATCCACTCAGATGGAAGTTTCTGTCCAACTCTGATGTAAATATCTAATATGGCCGCCGTACATGTAAAATTTTGTTCTAGCCTTTGAAATGCATAAAAAGCAAAGTACTAGCCATCGGCACAGTGCCCATCGATTGTGACTTTCCAAAAAAACAACTGGCTGTTTTTAGCAGCAGCTGAGACTCAAATGGAAGTACGAAACATGCAAAATGTGAATTTAGCATCTTTGGTACTCTTTAACAGTCTAAGTGGCCAGAGTGACACCATGCATATATGCACTAATTCAGCCTTGTCTTCCTCTTTTGTAAAAGACTCCATGTATATTTACAAATAGCTTTATTCCCTTTTTTAAATATTTAAATTGAAAACGTCTTTACTGAGAACGTAGACTTGGTAAAGAAGGAAGTATGACAATAGTTTATAGATAAATAATTCAGATTGTCGGTTATTGAACGCGCTTCTCCAAGTAGCCTAAACTGAAAAGTTACTAAATGACTCAGCAGTAAGACACTAACTGCTCATAAATACTGCAAACGACCCCATTTAAATGCGGCAGGAGTGTTTTTAGTAAACGTTACTTCTGCTACAAATATTAAAAGCAGAACAAAGTTGCTCCTCCGCTCCCTAAGTTTACATTTGAATGTATCAGAACGTAGCTAAAAACACCCGGCACCATGAAACATTTCCACTAAACCGTCGTTAATCTGTCTGCAGGAGGACTTGGTACGGGGCTGGAATCAGTTGGAGGTAAATATGGTGAGTGCTGCAGAAACGACCTCGTCCTCCTGTCACGTGATGCGTAAACGTTGCTCTGCAAGCGTGACTCAGAAGTCAAGCATGTCTCACTGCAGAACCTGCAGCAACATGTAGGCTACAGGATAAGGAAGTAATGAGTCATCTGAGTCGGGTGTTGCTTTCCTTTCAGGAGGAGCAGCTCAGGTTCCTTATGGTAACGCTCCGGTGATCCCTGCTGGACTGGAGGGTAGGAGCTTCCTGTGCAACTCATCACAGCAAAAACACTAAATACTACCAAGGATTGTTGGTCTAGTTTCTAGTGCAAATGCCTCACTACACTTGAAATCAGACAAAACTAAAGTACAAGTAAGTTTTTACTGAGATGTGGGGGCTTGATTCAAGGCAATAATTCCTTAAAATTGATAAGAAAGTAGAAGACAAAAGTGACATAACATGACTTTTCTCCCATATTATAAGCTAAAAGAGCAATATTATGTAAAATCAACTTCTCTTTTAAAGCTTTTTCATCATGTTATATTATTCCTTCATCAAAAACATACCTGGAGTGTTGCTTTAATTCTTTCAAGTTTGAGAAATCATTTAATCTTCATCCATTCAGCTGAGCAAAACGCCTGGGTGGACCTAGCCCCGCCTTCAAGGCGCAGCTCCTCCTCCACTCAGCTCCTTCAGACTAGCCAGCAGCAATTAGCCAACACTCAGTGGTACTCATTATATGAGCTACTTCTCAGTAAAACGCTGGTAAAATTTGCTAAATGGTTAATGGAGGAGTCATGTCGTGATGACTTCCTGAAGGCGGAGTTTCAGAAAGAGCAGGAGTTTCTTAAAGAGACAGAGGCCCAATTCCAAGGTGTTAAATTATGAAGTTAGATTTCTTTTAAGTCATAACAACTGAATGTAACATTGTTACTTGATTGTGCTGTAAAAAACCTGAAATCACATAATACTACCCATTTCAAATGTTCCACTTGCAGGTTATTTAACTTAAAGCTAATACTTTTTCATAAATATTAAGAAGTTATTGGTTTAAATCAACCTCTATATTGTGCTGAAATTTACTTGTAGGTTAGTTTTGTCTGATTTAGATATTTACACAAGAAACCAGACAAAAATACCTGGCAACATTTAATATCTTTGAAATACAGATGTAGAAAATCAACAATTATGTGTCTTAAACTTTCTTTTTCTTCTTTTTAACAGAGAGAATGTCACCATCTTAAGTTAAATGTCAAGCTTTTTGTTAGTGCGAGACAAAACCTGTTGTTTATGACATCCTCTCTGTTCTTCACACTCACAGCTCTCAGTATTGCCAAATGTCGCTTTATTTCCTTCAGGCGACGGCGGATACCCGTATGCAGCTCAGCAGCTCGGCCTTGCAGCTGAAAGCGCCAAAACCGCCAGCAAATACGGTGAGAAAGTGCGAGAAACTGCGCACAACGGAAAAAGGGCCGTCTTTCTGGGGTGTTAATTAGGTTTTCTGAAACCAGATGTACCACCACTGAGGTTATGGCACAAACATTTAAAAACACGTAGCAAAAAAGAAAAAAACTACGACGACTTCTTCATTTATATGATGGTATTTAGCTAATTTTAATTATTTTCTTTCTGGTTTAGGTGCTGCTGCAGGATTTGGGACCCAACAAACAGGTGAGTTTCAACAAAAACTTAATTTTGATCCTTAATCTTGATTGAGGTTGTTGTCTGAAATGTGACATTTGGTTGTGCTTCCTTGTTAAGGTTTCGGCGCAGCGCTCGGCGCCTCTCAGGATGCTCTGAGTAAGTCAGTCAGAACCAGATACTTCCTCTAAGCTGATCAACTTCCACTCATTGTGATTTCAGCAGCTGTGAAAAGGAACTTCTCGTTTCTTGTTATGAGTTGGTTTTTAGTGTTTCTGTTGACTCAAACATTCAGAACTCAGTTGATAACAAAACAACGAAGCTTAAAATAACATTTTATTTGAAAATGAAACTCTTTATGGATGCATTATAGCTTTTCAGCATAAAGAGTTTAATATATTCTCTTTCAGAGTTAGATAGTGACAGTTACTTGAGTAACTTTTTGGAAAAAATTTACTTTTAGGAGTATTTTACTGCTCTGTACTTACTTCATTAACTCTATATTAAAGTATCTCTACTTTTACTTTAGTAAAATTTCTGAATTTTCTACCCACGGTAGAAAATTCCAGTACAAACAGGTTTTAACCAAACATTATCCAGACACTTTTGTTAGTTTCATAAATTTTGTGTTTAAACTAATTGATTTGGAAAAATATTTATTTTACCTGATTTTGTTATTTCTTATTTATATAAATTAGTTTCTCTCAAACACCAAAATGTCCTCGTAACTTTATATCAGGACATTTTGGTCCATCTGCTTATGTAATCTTTAAACAAATTAATTTTTTGATCAGTTACTGAGTACTTGAGTAGACTTTGTACCAAATACTTTTTTACTCTTACTTGAGTCATTTCTCGGATGGCTACTTTTTGTTCTTACTTCAGTAAAACCACGTTGAAGTAGTGCTAGTCTCACTTTAGTACAAGTTTTGGTTAGTCTACCCACTTCTGGTCACGTTCAACCAGCACTGTGCGGTTACCTAGCAACCCCAGCCCCATTACCTAGCAACCCAAGCAAAGCTCCAGCACATTTGGTCGTTTTATCACAGTAGAACTATTATACAGCTTTTTAGGCGCCTAAATTTCCACACAAGTTTATATTTCTGTCCTTCCGATGATGTAATTTTTAAATATTACATGATACTCACCTCTGGTCTTTCTCTCATTATTCTGGCATTTAGCGAATATAAATAATTTTGGTAACTCCAACCGACCTAAAACAAGAGCAACTTGGTCGTATTTAACTCCAGACAGTGAGGGAATTCTGTTTTTGTTTTTAATTTGGTGTTCTGGATTAAACTCTTTTCAGATTTCAATTTGCCTTTGAAAGACTTTAAACTGGGGTGTTTTATTTTCACAGTGGAGCAGACTGGTAAATATGATGGACTGAATGCTGGCCTTGGTAACGGTTACAAAGGTTAGTATGATAAAATCTTGCAACTAACTTTCTGGGATCCTACTACTACAGATTATTTGTTAAAGAAGATTTACTCTGCATTACCATAGTATCTATATTTCTTGAACATTTTCTCACATTACACTCAGTTTTATTGGTGTTTAAACTGACAAACTGTCACTTTAATTGGTGTATTGCTAGCATTAACTAACTAGCAAGAGATGTAAAATAGGCAACAACATTAGCATTCTTGTTAACTAGTTCAACATGTTATATTAGCATCATTTAGCCAACATAATTAGCAAGCAGCAGCATTACTCAACTTACACGGTTTGTTTGGAAAAAAAACAACATTATTAGTTCTTGCTGGTTTGCTAAGCGTAATTCTCACACAACGTTAGCATGTGTACGCTCCTGGTGCGTTTGAATGCGGCTTGGAAAAGAGTGTTACCGCATTTTAGCAATGTATTAAACAGCATAAACATTCATTATGCCCATCCATATGAAAATCACGTAAAATTTTCCTTTTTTCCATTTTTGCACTACTTTGTATTGGTATATTACATAAAATGTGTTGTTGTTGTTTTTATTTTTTTTTATTTTTCTTGACTCAATTCTCTATCTGTCTTTGAACCAGGTTAAGAAAATGCGGACCTCTGTAGGTGGATCATCTCTATAATATTTCCAATGTAATGCATTAATGCAGAATTTTATTCCTTCTGTTTGACTTTTGTTGTATGTTTCTCCATTTATTTGTCTTGACCTTGCAAAGCCTGCTGTATCTTGTGTTCTGTTTTATTTCGTCAAAGTTTGTCAGATGATGAACATAAATAGATGCAAAGAGCAAGAAATGTGTTTATGTTTTGTAAATCAAGATTAGCCTGATGATCTTATTGTTTCAGTCGAATAAATCATTATGTAATGTGATGTGGAATAAAAAAGAAACTTTCTGAGTCAGTATATCATCTGACTTCATGTTTCAACACATTCTCTTAAATAGACGTAATGAAACGTCTATGAAACCTCATCTGCACACAGGAAGCTTCACCACTTCCGTGTTTATGCCGGGGAACACAGTGAACTTTAAAATGAACACAACTCTTTAAATAGATCAAACACCACAAGAAATTCAGAAAACATACTTTTATTTTTCATAAATATAACAATAAGCTTTCAGAGTAATATTTCATAATCTAGATATAAAGCAGAGCTTCTCGTGTAATTTCCAAAACCTGGAAGTACCCAAAGGTGGGTTGTTGCATTACTGCAGGGCTGGGCGATATGGCTTAAAAATAAATTGATTTTTTTTCCATACCAGATTTGATTCCTAATTTTAATAAATTTTTGTATTTTAATTGCTTACTTTTCTGGAAAAGAAACTGCAAATGATAGAAAATCTTTTTAAAAAAATGGCTTGTATTTCAATCATCTCTTCTGTGAGTTATATGACAGAGTATTAAGGCAAATCATTTTTAAATTATGAGAAGTCATAATATTAGCAGAATAAAGACACAATTTTACCAGAGGTATGTCTTAAAATTACACAGAAAAAGTAGTAAAGTAAGAAATAATGAGAATAAAGTTATAATATTTCGAGTAAAGAACAAGTAAAAAGTTGAAATGAGAATAAAGTTAGAATTCTATAACTTTATTTTTGTAATTTTATTTTTATTATTTCATTGGCATGGCCATAACACGCTGTTGTACCAAAAAGCGAGTAGGTGAACCCCCCCCCCCCCCCAATTTTCCAATAATTAAATCCAAAAACCAAAGATTCGATTAATTGATCAAGTCGATTTATCGCCCAGCCCACGTTATTGCTGTGCAGTTTAATCATTAGCATGCTAACAGGTGTAACATGCTAACAGGCTGCTATATTATAAATATAAATAATGCCAACTTGCTGGGCTAAATGTGGATAAAAGCCGCTCACACGGAGGTTTTCCCAGCCAGGCTCTGGTTCCAAAAAGTGGAACCAGAGCTCCCTTCATCCACAAACACTCCCATCTCCACCAGGACGGACTTCGGGATCGGGTGGGCGTGACGGGACACGTACAGGCTCTTCAGGCTTTCCTTCATGCGTGACTTGTTATACTCGGTACACAAACTTCCGGTCAGACTGGGAATACACTTCACCTCCCATTTGAAGTAGAATCGGCCATGTTGGAGAGGGCACACATCTTCAAAAACTCCGGCAGACAGGCGTCGCTCACATTCTCCCAGCAGGTCGTCGTCCCATTTGTTGTCTTCATCCCAAATTTCAAATCGCACGACGTTTCCGGAAGAGATGTCCCGGGTTTCTAGGTCAACGAACGCGGCCCACTTTGGGCTGTTGTTGTTCCAAATGACGGAAGAACGGTAAACCTCCTGTTTATTGACAAACACCTTGACGTAGCCGTCCGTGCCGCCGCTGTGGTCCCCCCACAGATCCTCGGCCTTTATCACCGTTATGAAAACGCGGGCCATTCCCTTCCGGGTCGGGCAGCAGTCAGAGTTCACCGCTGGTTCGTTGTGGCACTGACACACGCAGGAGTCCCTGGAGTCGGTCCGTATTCCGGCCGGACAGCGCTCGCTGCAATTCCTCCACAGGCCTTTCTCCAAAATGTAATGGCTGATGGCTTTGCGCAAGTTTTTCCTGACCGGAGTGTTTTCGGGGAGCAACTCGTGGAGCGACGAGAGGGAATACGAAACGAGGTCTGGGTGCTGTGGGACTGAAGCCAACCACTCCTTGTAGGCCTCTGGGTTTTTGTTGGAAGAAAAAAGAAGGTCCGAGTCTGTGGTGAGCCCACCTTTTATTTCTGTGAACCTGGAGACAGAAAGATCAGAGGATTGGGGCCAACTAATAATAATAATAATAATAATAATAATAATAATAATAATAATAATAACAGTAAAGAATTCTGACTATTATCTCAGAATTTTCACTTTCCTTCTCAGAATTCTGACTTTTATCTCAAAACATATTTCTGACTTTGTTTCTCAGATTTCTCACATTAATATCAGAATTTTTAATTTTTTTCTCAGAATTCTCCATCAAAATAAAAAGTCTAAATAAAAGGAAGCTGTAAAACAAGATGGCGGCTTTGGGCGTGCTGATATCAATCTAAACTATGGAAACCTGAGTGCATTGGTGGAAAGAAATTCTTATATTCCAAAAAATAAACTTTCAAAACCAATAATGTGATTAATCAGTTTTGTGGATTAATCGCTGAACCCAGGTAGTAGCATAATAAATGTTGTGTACCTGTCGCTGAAGGTGTCGGAGAAGGATTTCTTGCTGTCCAGTTTGTCTGCAGCCGTCTGGCAGTGCTTCATCTCTGCTTTCACACTAACTTTGACGCTTGCAGACGCTTCGGCCTCCAGACACATTTGGATTTCCTCTGTTTTCAGACCCTGGAGACTCACTTCGCAATTCGCGATGCTGGTCACAGTCTGGATCTGTCCTCCCAGTTTCACCTGAAACAGCATTATGAACCCATTCAGCTCGTTTAACTCTTTGTGTCCTGTTCACCTCAGCAGTTTGTTGTTACTCACCTTGGTGATGTAATGGGTGCCATAAACGTCAATCAGCGTGTAAAATCTGGACTTGTATTCTGGGCTGTAGACTTTAGGAAGCTTTTTCACTGCTTTGTTGAAATCTCTGTTCAACTTGGGAGTGCTGGACACTCTGTAGCTGCAGGAGCAATGCAGAAAAACAATGAAGCAAATCCAATTTGACTTCATGTAGTCCTGGTGGATTCTATCAGATGAACTGGTGCCAGGTGGAGGTATGAAATCTTCAACTAAAGTTTTGTTTTTCCATCAATTGAAGGGATTTAACCAAAAGCTTACAAAATTAATTTGAATATGTATACATTTCTTGACCCAGATTTCCAAAAACAGCCAAATAAACTATCTAAAGAGCTGTAAATACCAAGGCTGCACATCACCTCTAGCAGAGGAGATACTAAACTCAGTTTAATGGTGCAAACAAGTTATGAACTATTAGCACAAATTAAACTTTATCTCAAAATGCATCTAGACAGAAAAATTCAGTCTAAATCTGGCAGGTTTTATATAATGTTTATGTCCCTGAATGTGCATAAATGTTCACTTTTAAACAAGCAAATGTGTAAAAATAAAGGTAACGCTTTTGTGGTTTGACGAATACGAATGGGAAATTTCCATAAATAGGAAATAAAAGGAATAAATTTCTGCCAAAAAACTGACATTTTTAGATTTATGTCAGAGATTTTCTGAAAGGCAAAAGTTTTGACGTTTCCATCTTTTCAAGAACATTTATTAAATTAATCTCAACATTTGAGTTTTTTCTTGCAAAGTTTTGACTTTTTGAACTCAGAAATGTTTTTCTAGAAAATTTCTGAAATAGATCTCAAAATTTCAGATTTCCGTCCTCCTTTTTTGTAACTACCATGTTCCTAATATACCGACATAGATGAATCCATATTTCAGATATGACAAAAATATGTTTGGAACTAAATATAGCTTAGATAACCCGCATGATGTCTGGTAAGTTGAAAGTACCATCATTTAATTCCTCCATTTAAAAACCCCAAATAATTTTATCTTGGATCGTTTTCTTTTGTTTTCCTGATCAACAATAAATCCAACACACAACATTAATGAAACAAAGAAGAAGAAAACTAAAGCTTATTGGTTCGAGTTAAATCTCATCTGTTTGCCTGAATGAAAAGTTTTGCAGTTTTCTCAGTTTTTGGATCGAATGTTTCCCATTGTTTTGGACAAGAAAACAATTTAAGTCTATTTCCAGCAGCAAAAATGACAACCTTCTTCAAACAACTTTTGTTTTTTATGTTTATACAAGCTGAACAAATGTGCGTGGCCAATAATGTTTTTGAGTAAAGGGTGTGGATGTTTGTGTTCCCCACTTCCCGCCTCGCTGCATGTTGTCATGACCACAGTTTTTTTTAAAGAAGGTGCCAAACCTCAGGCGACAAAATTTATACAAGTAAAAACAGAAAGTAAACATAAAAACAAAACCTCGTTGGTCTACGTGGCCTGAGCAAGTAGAGCTCAGCAACAGGAGACAGAGGAACGGTTTGTGCTTCAGTTGTGGTTCAGCTTGGAATTTCAAAGTTTCAATGATTTCTTTAAAAAAAATCTTATTTAAAATTAAAAAAGCATAACATAAAAAACTGAAAAATTAACAAAATTATCAGCTAAAATTTTGAATCAAGCAACATCGTTTAAGATTCATTTTTGCAGAACTGAAACAGTGAAACTCTTTCAGTCATTGGTAGTTCATATTAATATTCATAATGACGTTCTGAAAAATGTTTTTCCCGTTAAGATTTCTTCTGTTTGTTGCTTTTTGTCTCATGTAATATTTAAGATTGACTCAAACTGTTATAGTTTTTTATGTTGTTAAAAAAAAGTGAATATAAAAAATGTTTGAGATCATCTTGCACATTTTTAGGAGACAAAGTAGCCTGTATATATATAAAAACAGCTTTAAACAATTATTTAATTTCCATAATTAAGTTAAAGGCAATAATACAAAGTACAACGGTAAGACCACCTCTGTACGACAAGAAAATTTTTTTTCCAGTGGGCTAAACAAAGTTCAAGCTAAAAACCAAATTATATGCTATAGCATGACTATGTTTGAGGTCAATAGTGATTAACCTCCAATGTGGCTGCAATTCTGCAGAGAAAAGTGGGTTACAACTCATCCACAGAGTGGAAAAACACTCACCACAAGTTGTTGCACAAACTTGATGATAACCATTGCTGCAAACACTGGGAAACCCAAATATTACAATTACTAGGTTGAGTATTTCCATATTGGGTAAGGTTGGTTTGGGAAGAGAATTTCCCAAAAGTTTGATCTTTAAATATTCACTTGATTCAAGTTTGTTTAAGCAGGAGTACATGGAAATGTTATAGTCGTGTCAGAAACCTCCAGAATGTTCTGTAACAAATTAGCAGGCGCTGCCCTGTTACCTAGCAACCCCAGCAGAGGTCCATCCGTAACCTAGCAACATAAGTGGAGCTCCAGTACATTTCGTCAGCTGGTTTTGGAGCCAGTCTTTCTGGAGATAGGTACCAGCACCGCTCCCAACTCCAAAAGGACATGGGTGTAAGAAAATGGGTGGGTGGGTGGATGGGGGGGTGTTTGCAGCCATTTTCATGTGCAAGTGTAAATGTAGGGTTGGAGGGTTGGGGGACGTGGCCAGCAGCATTTTTTTGATTTAAAGTGACAAGAACCCATAAAACAGCTCACTCTGAACTGATCAGACTAAAATCTCATTATCTAAGAACGATTTTCTGCATACAATATGTTGAACATGTTTTGTACCGCCCATAGACCTATCCTAACCTGTTCAAGGGAGCATAATACATCAACTTTAAACTTAGGTTCTTCAGTTGGGTGGAACTCTGCTTGGGTTGCTAGGTAACCGGTGGAACGCTGCTTGGGTTGCTAGGTAACCGGTGGAATGCTGCTGGGGTTGCTAGGTAACCGGTGGAATGCTGCTGGGGTTGCTAGGTAACCGGTGGAACGCTGCTGGGGTTGCTAGGTAATGGCCCAGTGCCTGTGGAATCGGACTTAAGAATTGGGAGGGTTTTGAAATGGCTTATTCTTCAGACACTATAAAACATTAACTTATTACCAAAAAATGGCAGTTTTTTTTTACACTTGGACTGTTTTAAGAAGCAGTTGAGAGACAAATTGAAGAATAAAATGTTCAAAATGTACATTTTTGCACAACAGGTCCCTTTTCAGAAGCATTTTAAATGCTTCTGAAACTTGGGTCTGACCTGAAGACCTATTAATTGCAGAACCTTTTTCTTACCTGTAGTACTCGCAGGACATGCTGGTACTTGCAAAGCTGAACTTGTCATTCTTTGTTTTCTCCATGGAGTATTCAGCAACCTTCGATTCGGTCCCAGCCAGCATCAGGTTGCCAGATTTACCTTTCATTTCGACTTCTAATTCGGTCTTCCAGTTGTTCTCAACAGAGGAGGTGCTGGAGCTGACCAGAGACTCGCTGGATTTGTAGAGCTTGGAGGAAACTTTAGCGCTGCAGGTCTGCTTGGCCCTCCAGTCCAGTACGGACAGGGGCAGCTTCATCTTTTTGCCCTCCAGGAATGGGTTAGCGCACAGGGTGCAGGTCTTGTCTTTGCGTTTCCACTGATTCATGTCGAGCACAAAGGCGGCTTTACGCTCCATCTTGGTGATGTCGAATCCTTCCCCTGCTAAGTTGGATCCAGGAGCGAATTCGGCCTCCTGACACTCTCTGGGCTTCCCATCAGTGCAGGACGCAGTCAAATACCGAGGGAGGCAGAGCAGGAAGCCGGCAAAGATGGAAAAAGTCAATAGGAACATGCTGCTGTCCATGGAAGTAAACTGAAAGAGAAAAAGTTTTTCTCAGTCAAATCTATAACAAAATAACAGAAACTGAAATTGAATTAAATGAATATTGATGGGGGAAAACTATAACTAACTGAAACTATGTTGTGCGTTTATAAAACTGACATGTTTATGAATCTATTTATTAGCTTTTGAAATTGATGTGTAAATAGTTTACATCAACTACCGGGACTTATGGCACTCCATAACCCTCCTGGCGGTGCTTATTGTGATTCTATGCACTGCAAATCTGGAACACAATTCCAGAAAACTGCAAAACAGCTGAAACACTGAGTTCCTTAAACCTAGACTAAAAACCAACCTGTTTGGATTGCTCAGAAGTTGTGATAAAACACCACAGTCAATAATTGTAATTATTTTTTTTTAAATAGTATCTTCTTTTAAGTATTCATTACCATATGGATGTACACAGATTCGCAATACTGTACCTAAAACCAACTAAAGTGTGAAAAACCTAAAACTACTACTGGAAGTATTAGAAACTAAATTAAAACTAAACATTTAACTAAAATTGACTAGTAAAAACTAGAAAATAAAACAAAAACTTAAGCCCATAAAACAGCTCACTCTGAACTGATCAGACTAAAATCTATATTTTAGGGTTAAAATATAAAGTTAAGATCAACTTAAACAAAAACTTATATTTTATTGTTTGTTTCACACAAAAACAGATCAAAATAATCACTGTGTATTGACCCTTTGCATGTGACGTCACTCGCCGTGAAAAACAACCAATGCGCGCCTGGTGAAGCCTGTCAAAAAACGCGCATGTGGTAGCCTGATATCACTTCTAATTAGTTGATTTCGCAGTAAAAATAGCCATTGGGTGCTGCGGGGTCGGCTGCACAGGAAACCAGACTTGTCATTTTGTTTGATCTTTTAATTAGGGAAGATGGTGACGACAGCAGCCAATGACTCGCAGCTGTTAATCCTAATAACTGGCAGCCCTCGGTGTAATGGCGGATTTGCAGTGAACACTCTTTTACAAGGTAAGAAGACGTAATGTTCATAAACTTTATAAGTAAGTATGATTAGAAAGATAACAAACATTTTATCATGGAGAAGGTAGGCGTGTAACCGTCCGTAACCATGGAAACAGTGCTCCACCGTCATGAAGCCTAGCCTGTACGAAAAAAACTGCTTAGCATCTCGTCTTCTGTACGTGTTTTGAGGTTTCTACGGTAGAAGGGGAAACGCTGTATATGACATAGTGATATAAATCATGTGGTGTGAATTCAGGCAAAATCGGTAATTTGATTAACACGTCAGGAGGGAGGAGGTATGGGTCGGTTTTTAAGCTAGCCGTTTCAAAATGATACCGCTGTCTATGAACCCCAACCAGGTGAGTTTGGTTCACAGAGAAATTAGCTTCTCTCACAAGAAGTCATGAATAAACTGGCAAAAACAACTCCAGCTGCTCAGTTCAATAATCCCGATCCTCATTTCCGACGTCCATCGTGACGTAGTTGTAAAGGGTCAGTATTGTCCTAATAGGATCTTTAACAGGGTTAGGGTGAAAATATAAAGTTAAGATCAACAATAAACACAATAAAATAATATGGAAAAAACAGTTCTAAAACAATGTAGTTAAAAAAAGTGAAGATCAACAATAAAATTATATGAAAAAAGATATGAAACAATGTAGTTAAAACGACTGATTCAAAATGATTAAAATATGAAAAGATTTGTAGTTATGATTCATCTTTAGCTCATTCTTAATGAGTCAGTGATATCAGTTATAGTCTTTAAACTCATAGTAGACTGTCTGTTCAATCATTATATTGTGAAATGTTTCAACTAACTTGAGTTTTTTAGCCAAACAAAACTGGTAACAAAATAAAACCTTGTTCTCAGCAAGGCTTTGAGTTAAAATCCTGACCTGATTGACCTGAAACGTGTTCAGATGTTGCATGAAATCATTATTTTAAGCAACATATTTCATGCAGCTCAACAAAGAAGATTAAATCTCTGGTCAAAGCCTTGTGGGTGTTGTTATATCTGTCATCTCTGTCATCTATGACTTTAACCTTAATCTAGTATACCTTTTTTCTGCTGTGGTTTACCACCAATATGCAAATTGTCAAAGCAATGCTTTACTTAACTTTAAGTTTTCTTCAACATTCTGTTAAGATGTGCACCAGAATTTAAAATTGCAGCAAACTGAAGACTTTAGTCATCCAGTTTTTGGTAGAATGACAGAAAAGAAAAAAAGAATAAATAATTTTAAAGTCTTCAGTTTGCTGCTTTTACACAGACTTTATAATTAATTTTATTTGTTGTTTCTGTTGTTTTTTTTATTTGTTTTGGATATTTAAAATGTCTTTTAGTTCCAATGTCAAATGTTGAGTAGAATTTAAAGTTTATTGATCTTTCAGAATGTGTTCTTACATTACGATGTCATTATTACTTGAAAATGGTGTCAAAACAACAACATTATTATAATAATAACTTTGCATAATGGCTATTTATCTCCTTATTGAGTCTAATTATTTTATGACACCCTGTAAAGAATATTTTCAAAGCATATTGTGGCTCTCAAAGTATGTACACTCATATTGGTTAATATTTTTTTCCATATATTGACATTTATCCTGTGTAGCGCAACAGTAAAGAAATAATTCAGCTTGAGGGTTGCAGAAATGTCCACCTAATTTCAACATTAAATCTTGATTTTGTGTCATTTCCCGACTCCACCATTATAAAGTTATCCAGATAAATGAATAACTTCGAATCTATAATTGGAATCCATTGAGTTTTTGAAAATTGAAATCTGTCTTCTTCTTTGTTGATGTGATGATGTGGTCCTTTTGGTCCTTTTGGCTTCATCGGGACGTGATCTGCAGCTCTCGCTGGAGCGGTCCGCGTGTGAAGCGGCTGGGATGAGAATCAGTGCCTCCAAATCCGAGGCCATGGTCTCGAGCCGGAAAAGGCTCGAGACGATGGCACTTTACCCTTCTCCGGGCACTCTACCCGGAGAAGGGTAGAGTGCCTTCTCCGGGTCGGGGGGGTGTCCTGCCCCAAGTGGAGGAGTTCAAGTATCTCTGGATCTTGTTCACGAATGTGGGAAGAAGGGAGCGGGAGATCGACAGGCGGATTGGCGCAGCGTCTGCCATCAAGCGGGCGCTGTACCGGTCCATAAAATTTCAGGTCAAAACCAATTGTAAAAAAACAAAAAAGTTCTGCCTGAGGAAAGGTAACCCCTGAGCATGATTCTGCCACCACCATGTCTAACGGTGGTCCTCTTTTTTTGTGCCAAACATTTTCCTTTTTTATCATTTTTGGAATATTTTAGCAACATCTGGATATTCTCTTTTAGAGAAATTGTCTGTACTAACCCTTAATTTTAGTTTTTGTGTCCCACATTTACTCAAATTATTGACTTTTTTCCCCCTTCCCTTCATTGACATGACAATTTCTGTACTTTTACTCAGTATTGAAATTAATATTAGGGAATTATTGACTAAAAAAAAGTCCCTATATCTTGATAAAAACTTACTTGTCTTATTTCAAGTGTACTAAAATATTTGCAGTAGAAACTAAACCAAAAATACTCGGTAAGATTTTGTGTTTTTGCAGTACAGAAAGCTGGTGACCTTTCTGTCTTCTCAGCTGTATTTAACAGTGACGTGCGGTGAGGTTCATAGCTGGTGAGGCACTGACGTCATCAGAATCAGATTTGCAAATAGATGCATAGATTGACAGCAGTTTACAGGTTATGTTTCACTTCTGCATCCTTACACATACAAACTGTAGCTCACAAAACACACATTTCCTTAAAAAACTAAACAAAATAAATGTCAAAAGTCGGGATAAGCGAGAGGGAAAAAAATCACTATCTCTATTATAATCTACCGCTGCACTTGACTTGCTTCCCGAATCGTTTAGCCTAGCTCGCTGTCACTTACTCGGCAGTTGAGGAGTGAACAAGACGAACGTCTGGGATCTTGAGCGCCCCCTGCCATGAGGCAAGAGAACTGCCTGCCTCACCTCGAACCTGTTCTCTGCCGTTTATAATCGCTCATTACACGAAACACGTTACACAAACACAGTTGGTGACAAAAAGCACTGTACATTATATACATAAGCTAAATTATTGGAAATAAGTTCACATATTAAATTAGTTTAAACCATTTTATTGACGCCGTACAGCAACATGCTCTCTCCGCTTAGCAGCCAGCGCAGAGCCAGGGGTTGCGCAATCCAAGGTGAGGCAGAGCTCGCTGCTGCCTTACCGGCATCGCTTCCAAGCATTTGAATGGGAAAATAAGAAAATTCAGCGATTTTGAACAAATAAAAATCGAAATTGGTGAAGCTACATGAAAAATAAATATTTTTTAGTACAAACCACCGGATGAATATAACAATTTAAATTACTTTATGATTATATATTTTCTTTCTTTCCATGATGGCTGGTGAGGCACTGCCTCACCTGCCTCCCCTGACCGCACGTCACTGGTATTTAATAATGGCACAAATGCCTCAGGAGTTTAGTGAAAACGGTGTTAAATATAATCGCAACTATCACACAAGTATTTTTTTTACCCATCCGAATGATATAAGTAAACTTGGATGCACTTGTTTAAGTTAAAACACATCGATTTCGTAGCAAATGAGGGACGACTCACCGATCTGTTGCCTCTTCTTTGTGCAGGAGTGAAACTGAGTGAACATATGTCGACGTGAGGCGTTTAACGTGCAGAGGAACAAGGCAGGAGGTGGTGAGGGGGTTGAGGTGACAGTGGTCTTAAACAAGTGCAGGAAGAGCATAAAAAAGTGTGGTTGCAAAGTTTCGTATGTTTTTCCTCAGAGCAGCAATCTAAACTCATACTTATAACGTACGAGAGGAAACTCAGTCCAGTTTATAAGTCAGAGAGAAACCAGAGGCCAAAAAATATGTCATTTCCCTGAAACAGTGGAGGGATGAGGTCATATTTTATGAGAAGAGGAGAAAAACTAAGTCAGACTGTTGGAGAACAAGTTGGGCTCTATTAAATCAGCAAAAAGAAAACGAGATGTGTAAATAAAAGCACCAGTAGAATGTAAACCATACACAGTGACAGTTGTCCCACCATTGAAGAACTGAAGGTGACCTTTATTCTTCCTGGTACAGATTAGAATAGGTCTATGGTCTATGCAAAACATGTTCATTACATTTTTTTGTTGCAAAAATCATTCCCAGTCTGCTCAGTTCAGAATGAGCTGTTTTAGGGCCTCTGTCACTTTAAATTCGTATAAAATGCTGCTGGCCACGCTCCCAAGTCAGTGGCTGCAAACAGAAGGAGAATTATAATTGTCTTTGAACATTATACAAACCAGGGGCACCTGCAGGATATTATGGAGGGTACGCACAATACCACCACTGCACCTGACCCACAAGGGCACAACCACATCTCCAACACAAAGACATGAAGGCAAAGCCTACCTCTGTGGTGTGTCTGAGACGTCCAGAGGAGAAGGTGAAGCAACAATGTTTGCTTAATTTCAATTTTATTTGCAAATGTCTTGATGAGATTTAACTGTTTAACTCACAGTCTTAGCTCGATGCTCAGAAAGAGTGCAGCAGATGCCACTGTCGGCCTAACGGGTGACCCGTCTGCTCTTCAGTTCGAGAAACCACAAAAAATCTCATAAACGGCGACCCTGCCAGAACCGCACACAAAGTAAAAATGTCAGGCGGGATCCAAGCAACCGCTTAGAACTAAAGGAGGTTTCAAACTCTGCTCATTCATTTTTAGCTTACAGAAAAAACACCAAGCCGCCAAATAAACAAAAGTAAACTGACCAATATTATTTAGGCTTTGGATTGCCCACCCCTACAGACTCAGAGATGTGTCCTGTGTACAAAATGTTTTGACACAAAAGATATATTTTTCTCCACAATTTTGTTAACAGTAAAGAGGCTTAGATAATAAAAAATCCCCAAACTCTTCTTGTCTTTTTTTACTTGAAGGAATATTTCAAGGTCCACAGAGAGTGCCCACCCGTACAGCTGCAGGCGCTACTGATACAAGCATCTTTTCTGAATCACTATGTCAACAACAGAACAGCTGACTTTTCCATACAGCGGCAAAACTAGTTGACTAAACATGCTGGAGCTTCACTTGGGTTGCTAGGTAACGGGGCCAGGCTCAGCTGGAGTTGCTAGGCAACAGTGCAGCACCAAAAAACATTAAATTGTTGCTAAAACAGTCTGAGTCAGATGTTCTTAGAAGCAGTAGAGACTCAAATGGAAGTACAAAAACATGCAAAAGGTGAATTTTTGATTAGAGAAGGTGCACAACTTCTCTATAATTTTATAAACTTTTTTTAATTAGTAATGCTTTGCAACGGTCAGTACAGCATAATTCAGCAGCGTAGAATATTCAAATAATAAAAATAAATCAGTTTAACCTAACCTGTCTTTCTATAAAGGTAAAACTGAAGACAACAGCAATCGAATTATTCTAATTATTTGTAATAATCACAGTTGCCATTTCTGTAAGAGAAAACAATGTTGATACATGACTTTGGCTTTGGGATATAGTCAATTATGAAAAAATGCTTATACTTTATTCTTTTATTATTAATTATATGATTTATGTAAATAAGGAATGAACTCAGCTGTTTTCAAAAGGGGATGTTAGGCCATGCATGATGAAGATGAACAGAAATGAACAAAAATTAAAAATAAGCAGAAATGAGTAAACAAAGTGTATCTGAGCCAACACATGAGAAAATCATAAAAAATAATCCATAAATGGACCAAATTTGCAACAATCCGAGTTTGACAGATGGTGAAACATTTGTACATTTGTCCTGGGTGAATTTATGTTTTTATTACACCAACATGCAAGCAAAGTGTGCTTATCCTGTCTGATTGCCTCTACATCTGTGGCTGTGTAATTATTTTATTTATTTTTTTTTCATTTTTTTGAAAGAAACAATAGTTCTTTGCTGCTTTCTTGTCTAAAAACGTTGTCATTTAAAGCAAAGCGTGCAGATAATGATCTCAGCAATAGAGAGCCAGCAACGTTAATTAATCTCACTGCAAAAACACAAAATTTTAGCAAGTATTTTTGTCTAGTTTATAGTGCAACTACCTTAGTAAATTTGAAATAAGACAAAATTAACTTACAAGTGACTTTTCAGTAAGCTATAGAAGAATGTTTAAGTCAATAATCCCTTAAAATTGGTTAAAAAGTGCTAACTCCACTGGCAGATCATTTCACATGACATGGGAAAAATGTCTTGTAATAAGTGAAATAATCTGCCAGTAGAGCTAGCACTTTTTCCATCAATATTAAACGGGACATATTATGCTAAAATTTGCATGATGTATGTTTTTGTACTTTCATTTGGTTCTTTGCACTTCTTAAAAGATCAGGCCACTCAGCCAGTTTTTTTACAATGAGTTAATGTTTATTGTGTCTGGAAAATGAGTCTTTTCAAACATCTCCAGAAAGTAACGTCACAAATCAGAAACCCAGGCCTGTTACCTAGCAACCCCAGCAGAATTCCACCCGTTACCTAGCAACCTGAGTGGACCTCCTCCATAGTTAGGCAGCTGATTTTACTGCTGTTTGTGCTGTACAATGGCTGTTGGAAAAGGCAAGTGTTTTGGTGTTGATTTACCACGCAGAAACAACTTGCTGCATTCCTGTTGGTTTTGCAGGAGGCCCCACTTCTGCTTTTCAAAAGTGTATGATTGCACATCTATTAGCACCCATTTTCATGTGTGAGTGTAAATGTTGAGTTTGGAGGAGTGGCCAGCAGCATCTTATTTGGATTAGAAGTGACAAGAGGCCATGAAACAGCTCATTCTGAACTGAACAGACTAAAATCTAAGAATGATTTTTTTGCAAAAACATCTAATGAACATAATTTGTGTAGTCCATAGACATGTCCTAACCTGTTCAAGGAGGAATAATAGGTAACATTTAAGGAATTATTGACTTAAAACAAGCATTTGCAGAAAAGTTACTTGTAAGTTATTTTTGTCTTATTTCAAGTGTATGAAGATATATACACAAGAAACTTGTCCACAAGTAGTTGGTATAATTTTGTGTTTTTGCAGTGCTGCACATTTGCCTTATTTAAGATAATATGTTTGCCTTTTAGCAGTAAGACTCTGGTTTTTCCTAAAAGTTAACTTTGCAGACACGGATTCGTTCAGAAACACTCCCATCTCCAGCAGCATGGCTTTGGGAATAGGATGGGCGTGACGCGACACGTAAAGATTCTTCAGGCTCTGATTCATCGGCGTAGGTTGATACTCTGTGCACAAAGCGCCGGTCAGACTCGGAGCACATTTCACTTCCAGTTTGAAGTACAGCCGGCCGTGGTTCATGTTGCAGACGTCCTCCTTGATGTCATTTTTCAGAAGCGGCTCGCAGGATCCCAAGAGGTCGTCATCCCAGCCGTTATCCTGGTCCCAAACTTCAAATCTCACTTTGTTTGCTACAGACAGATCTTGTGAACCCAGATCAAGCACCATATTCCAGTTTGGGTTGTTGTTATTGTTGATGACTTGTGAGCGGTGTTCTTTTTTATTGTAAAAGACTTTCACAAAGCCGTCTGTGGATGTGAAGTGGTCTCCCCACAGACCCGTAGCCCTCTGTGCGGTTACAATCAACCGGGCCATGCCTTTCTTCTTCGGGCAGCAGTCCTGGTTCACCGCTTCATCGTTTTGGCACTGGCAGACGCACTGATCCCTCGAATCTTTTCTACAACGCTCGGTGCAGTTGACCACCAGACCTTTCTCCAGGATGTAATGGGAGATGGCTGAGCGCAGGTTGGACCATGTTGGTGATTTAGGAGGCAGGAGTTCATGCAGAGCGCCCAGAGAATACGAGATTATATCAGGACTCTGTGGAATCGACTTGAGCCATTCCTTGTAGGCCGATGGGTCTTTATCACCGGAGAAGAGGAGGTCTGGCTCTGTGGTATGGCCCCCTTTGATTTCTGTAAACCTGTTGAGAAGTCAAAGATTATACAATATAATCTTTTTTGTAGCAGTGAAACATTGCACAACATAACCTTTGTGTAAGCAACACCGCACTTTAAAAACGCTATACATAACTTGCATAAAGCTTATCCTTTGATAAAAAGTTAGCTAAAAGCTAAAATAGACATAAAAATAGACGAGGTCAAATTAACCTCTGTAGATTGTCATGAAATGTGGTTTTTGCCAAAGGATTAAATACAGACAGGAACTTGGAATTGTGTTTAAAATAACATACCCAAATGTAATTTAGTTTTTCTCAGCAATTACAATATCTCAATAATATTGGTATCAAAACAAAGCAAAAACACAAATCTTACCAAGAATTTTTAGTGCAAACATCGTAGTACGCTTCAAATAAGACTAAACTAACTTACAAGTAACTTTCCAGCAAGATACAGGAGCTTGTTTAAAGTCAAGAATTACTGAATGTTTAATAGAAAATACTAGAAAATACCACTGCCAGATTGTTTCACTTATGACATTTTTGTAAGTAAAATAATCTTCCACTTGAATCAGTACTTTTTTTTCATCAATATTAAAAAAATCATTGACCTAAAACAACAGATATATTTTACTGAAAAGTTACTTGTATGTTAGTTTTGTCTTATTTTGTAGTGTACTAATATATTTAAACAAGAAACTGGTAAAATTTGGTTGTAGCATTGGAAAAGAAACACATCATTCTCCAATCGGAAGAAATGTAGGAACAATGACCCTTATTAGTTTAGGAAAGCTGAGAAAAGTGAATGAATTCTCTGTACCTGTCGTTGAAGAGGCTTGAGAACGCCGCCTTGTTCTCTGATTTCTCTACGTCCTTCTTGCAGTGTTTTGATTCAGTTTTTACCGTGACCCTGAAGCTTGCAGACGCCTCCACCTCCAGGCACATCTGGACCTCCTCTGTACTGAGGTTCTGCAGGCTGGCCTGACATTGGCGAATGCTGGTGACAGACTGAACATCTCCACCCAACTTCACCTGTAAAGACACATTTTACAGACATATTTAACAATTTGTCCTAGAAACAGAGCGGTGCTGTTAAAGCCTGATGCATTGGTTCGTGTCACCTTGCTGATGTAATGGGTGCCGTAGTTGTCGATGAGTTTGTAAAACTGCTCCTTGCTTTCAGAGCTGTACACCGGAGGAAGCCGTTCCACCGCTTTGCTGAATTCCCTGTGCAGCCTGGGCTCGTTTGACACTCGGTAGCTGATTTCAGGAACAAAAATAAACAGTGAAACAAATGTTTGGGCTGCAGCTAATGACTGTTTTAGTTATTTACTAATTTATCAATTATTCTTACAACTATTTGATTAATGGGATATGAAAAGTACACTTTCTTCTATTTTTTCATTAAAATGTTTTTCATACAGTGCTAGAAGTTCATCTTGGCTATATAGTTAGTAATTGAATAGCAAAAGCTACCTGAAAAGAGACTTTTTTTTTTTTTTTTTTTTACATCATCATTTGAACCAGGTCAGGCTAAAACTGCAACTTGAGCGGTTTTGGGTAGAACATATTTATAGACTTCAGTTTTTCTTTTTTATCTTAGATGCAAATTTATATATTTTTTGTACAGTTTTGGCTAAGTTATTGCTTCAGCAAATGGTCTTTTTTTAAAGTTTGTATACTTCAGTAAGCGATTAATTGATTACTAAATTAGTTGACGACCATTACTCCAGTTGAAGCTTCAGTATGTGACTTTTTTTATTATTATTTTTTTTACATATGTGTTGAAACTGTCACACTGTACTGAAAGCATAGTGTGAGACAGATTATCCTCATCGAGCTCTTCTGCCGTCTCCCACTGCTAACTAGAAACAACCAATCAGAGCCAGGAGGCGGATCTTAGTACCGTCAGTCATGAATGTCGCTCTTTGCTACTACAGCTGGTTCAACACAACAGTCTGCCATGAATGCTAATGCTAGTTAGCGTAGTCACAAATGATGGTGGAAAACTGCTTTTCCTGTATCAGTGAGTTGTTCTCTGCCATTAGCACATTTAAAACGTGTACACCAGGATGATTGACAGCGCTAAGACCCTCTTCCTGGCTCTTATTGGCTGTTTTTGGTTGGAAGTTGTGCGTTTATTCAGATAGTGAAAGATATTGGTCTTTTGATAGATTATCTGTCTCATATACTATAACAACATGATGACAGTTTGAACAAATGTTACATACTGGAGCTGTGACAATTAATAAAATACTAAATCAGTTGATGATTATTTCAGTAATTGATTATTCATGATTCAGCCCTATTAAAAAACGTTTGCATTCTCGTTTTCCTACCTGTAGTACTCGCAGGACATGCCGAGGCTTGAGAAGCTGAACTTGTCATTCTTAGTTTTCTCCATGGAGTAATCAGCTACTTTAGAGTTGGTTCCAGCCAGCATCAACGACACACCCGTTTTTATAGTTTGAAACTCTAAGCCTACTTTCCAGTTGTTCTCAACGGAAGAAGAAGTGGAGCTGACCAGAGACTCGCTGGATTTGTGCAGCTTGGACGACACCTTGGAGTTGCAGGACTGCTTGGCCCTCCAGTCCAGTACGGACAGCGGCAGCTTCTGCCTCTTGTTCTCCATGAAGGGGTTGATGCACAGGGTGCATTTTTTATCCTTGCGTCTCCAGGCATCCATGTTGAGCACGAAGGCTCCTTTGCGCTCCATGGTGGTTATGTCAAAGCCTTCGCCTGCCAGATTGGTTCCCGGGGCGATATCTGCTTCCTGACACTGTTTGGGTGTCCCATCGGTGCAAACTCCAGTGGTCCACTGAGGGAGGCACAGCAGGACACCGGCACTGATGCACACATGCAACAGCAACATGTTTCTGTTAAAAAAAAAGAGACATTTTTATTTGACAACTTAGCTTACAAAGCCATCAAAAGCAATAGAAAACTGGATTGTTATCAATTGGTTGGTTTTTGGTGTCTTTCTTTAAAAAAATTCTCTGTCATGATCCCTTTGCTATGGTTTTCTTTCTTTGTTTAGCCATACTAAGAAAACCTTTTTTTACTATTTTGAAGTCATAATGTTACAAGACTAAAGTTATTTGAGAATATAGTCATACAAGAATAATTAGATGAGAAGAAAGAAAAAATATTATTAGAATAAAGTCAAAGTATTCAGAAAATAAAGTCAAAATATTACAAGAATAAAGTCAAAATATTATGATAATAAAATCAAAGTATTACAAGAATAAAGTGATAATATTCCGAGAATAAAGTCATAATATTACTACTTTATTCTTGCAGAATTACAATTTCATTTTAGTATTTTAACTTTAATCTTGTAATATTTTGACTTTATTTTTGTCATTTTATTTGGTAATTTTATTAGTGTGGCCATTACACTTTCATACTTTATAATCAAACCTGAACGTGTTTTTTTTTTATGCAGATAACTTTTCCTAGAATGTTTTTACTGACTGTTAAAATGTACATGGGCTTTGTTTTATGTTAAATAAAAAGTTTAAATGTATAATTATTCCTGCTTATTGTAATTTAAGTCTTCATGTAATCCCTGAAGTGTTTCACAAATACAATAAAAACATTATCTGAAACACTCTTCCTTAAAATGACACAATATCGATGTACTATTATTTAGAAATATACATACAACAGACACTTTATAACCATGTTACCAGGGAAACCATTCAGAAAGTACTTTTACTTTCAATACTTCAAGTATTTTAAATGCAATTCCTTTTACTCAAGTAAAAATATTTGTTTTTTGCTTTGACTAGAGTGCATTTTTGTTTTTGTTTTTATTTTTACTTAAGTACAGTGTTTGAATACTTTCTCCACCACTGATTCTGGCATTGTTAAAGTAAGTTTATTTATAACAGACCTTTAATTGTTGCTTAAATACGGATCTGAGCTGAAAATGACACCAAAGTTTTTCACATGTACTGTGATCTTTAGCCTGATTAGTTGAGTATTGGTCTCATACTGAAACAATGACTTCTGTCCTCCTGCGCTCAGCAAAATGTCAAACCATTGGACTCAGTGAACAGACTAAAGATGTCTCCTTGATTTTTTTACATTTTTATTTCCAACAGGAAACCATTTTGCGCCAACAGAGACGGTATTTAAATCGTGTCTAGTCTCTGAATCCTCGACTGGCAGACGACATTCAACCACAACTAAGACCCTTCAGAGATCTCATCTTTGATTTAAGTTGCTGTTTCACTTTCAGTCACTGGTTAGCAGTTAGAATGTAAAAACATATTTTAATATAGAGGCAATAGAAACAGAGCGTTTATAGGAAACTAATCGACTTGGCTTTATTTGATCGTATTATTACTCATCGACTCCCACCCCCCTCTCTCCAGTATCTTGTTTTGTTTACAACTGATAAATTCTCGAAAAATGCCAATATATTTTATTTCAAATATTTAAACAAACCTCATTTAGAATGTATCACTATTATAGCTTTTAATTATTGTCTTAGTTAAAAGTGAAATGTTTCTAAATGTAAATCGTTCACAGAGAAGTACGGACTTACCTTTGCGCTGCATACATTACCTCAGCACTGAGAGTCAGAAGCAGAGCTGCTTGTTAAAATGTTGCATGGATGCAGCGGATGCACTACAGCCCATTTCAAAAAGTCGTTTCTCACCTGGTTGTGGTCTGTGACCTTTGGTGACAAGAAGAAAACACTGAAACATTTATTTACATTGTGTTAAACCACATGGAAAACGGGGACTAACAAGTACACCACCCACAGTCACGTCATGGTAAACGGCAAGAAGCTGGTTAATCGCTCAAAAATTCTTAATATTCACTGGAAAATGATCATGCAAACAGTTCTGCAGTGTCAAATGAAGTACATGATGTTGGCTTTTTTAACTATATAAGTAATTTGTACAGAATAAAGTATTTATTTGATACACACAACCTATTGCTAAAGGGGTTTAACAACAAAATAATAGAGACAATCCAGAGCATGCAGAGATCCGTGTGTTTGGTTTCAGATAGAAGTTGCTTCAGCCAGATCAATTCTCATGTTGTTTTTTAAAAAGCTGCACATCCGGACCACTGGAGATTATTGGGTTAAATGATTACCAATAACTTATAACGGGTAATAAATATTTAGATTTACAGTAACCGTAAATTTACTCCGACTAGATGTTTAAAATGTTGGATTTATATGAAAGATTCACGTCATCCATAAATCATCCAGCCATTAGTTCATCCATCCATTCATTAGTTCATCCATCCATCCATTCATTAGTTCATCCATCCATCCATTAGTTCATCCATCCATCCATTCATTAGTTCATCCATCCATCCATTCATTAGTTCATCCATCCATCCATTAGTTCATCCATCCATCCATTCATTAGTTCATCCATCCATCCATTCATTAGTTCATCCATCCATCCATTCATTAGTTCATCCATCCATCCATTAGTTCATCCATCCATCCATTAGTTCATCCATCCATCCATTCATCAGTACAAGCATCCATCACTCATTAGACACATTATTTGATCGTATTATTACTTATCAACTCCCATCACTCTCTCTTCAGTATCTTGTTTTGTTTACAACTGATAAATTCTCAAATCCATTAATCCATCCATCAAAAAACTGATCCATCCATCCATCCATCCATTAGTTCATCCAACCATCCACTCATTAGTTCATCCATCCCTCCATTAATCTGTCCATCAAAAAATGGTCCATCCATCCATCCATCCATTCATTAGTTCATCCATCCATCCATCCATCCATCCATCCATCCATCCATCCATAATTAAGTCATCCATCATTCTGCAGCGCTGCAGTAGTTCTGGGGTAATGTTTTCATTCTTTGACTCGGCCATCTTGGGTTCGATCCTGATCTGCAGACCTTTTGCTGAACATCTTGTCTCTCTCATCACCCTCTTTCCTGTCTGACCAGTCTCAAATAAAGACAAATAGAGCCAAAAAAAAAAAAGAGGCTAATTTTTCTCTTGGTCCTTTTATCTTTTATCTCTTCACATATGTGAATTGAAATTATTATTTTTCTCACCTGCTTTTTGTTTTGTGGGTTTTGGTGAGAAGAGAGAGATACTGAAAGACATTTATCTGCATTGTGTGAAACCACATGGAAAACTGGGGCATAGCAGGTACACCACCTCTGGTCACCCTGTGTGAAAAACTGCAAAGCTTGTTAATTGCTCAGTAATTCTTAATATTCACCAGCGAATGTTCATGCAAACAGATATGCAATATCAAATGATTTTGTTTTTACAGTTGCAGGTTATTTGACAATGCTAAAGACTCTTTTTGCTACATAAATTGTATTCTTTTTTTGACATTTCCACTGTTTTTTTCTTAATTTATCGTTGGTAGGTTGGGTGACCTCTTTACCATCCCCCTAAACTTTCATATGTTCTCACTCTGACTCAAGTTTCTAAATGACAACAGTCCAGTCAGAAGAAACATGGAGGTAAAATTAAAATAATACTTATAATCTATTCATTATTTTCTCTATTTTAAATTAATCAGTTTCTGCAGAACCCCAAGTCAGAGTAAAAGCAGAACCACATCTGATTAATGTGCAATGTTTGGTTTTTCCAATTAGGGATCTGTTTTTTTTCTGTTTTACAGAATCGCCAGTCATTTGGTTCAGGAAACAAACGGAGGGGAGCGTGAGAGTGGGTCTGATTCATCCAAATCTTCAACGTCTTTTCAGAGAATTACAGGCCGTAACCTGCCATAACCTTCTAGACTTCACTCACAAACTGAAGTTCAACACATTATCATTAAAACCTTTTTATTTTAAAAAAATATCCCACATTTTGGAAACGATTTTTCACTTTTTAAAAAAAAAGTTTTGTGTTTTAGAAAGTGTTCAAAATGAGTTCACAGATTATTATTGTACACTTGCCATTACATAATTACATGGTTAAAATTGTACAGAAAAGCAATAAGATGATTCAAAGTGCTTAACATTATGAAAACATTAAAAAGTAGATTGTAGTGGTAAAATGAAGAAAAGAAAAATTAGATTATAGACAACAAAGATTTTACAGTTATTATTAATAATAATAATACATCATCAGACAGACCAAATAAAACATCTGAAATTTAGGTTTAGACCGAAATTTAAGTCATTTATTTAATTACAAAATACATCCACATCAATTTATTTCAAAATAAAACTGCGTGTGTGTCTGATGAATTTTTGGTTAAAACCATCTCGTTTTTCATTCAGTGAAGCTACTCAGAAATTTTACTTAAGTAAAAGTAGCGATTTAAGTCAAATTAAAAAAAGTATAGTGTAGTAAAAATACTCCTAAAAGAAATTTTTTCTAAAGGTTACTCAAGCCAATGTAACTAGTGACGACCCAACTCTGCACGTCATGTAAGATCTTTATTTACATGCTTTCCGGATTCCTGCTGCATAGATACTGAAGGTGAAGGAATTGAGCGGCACTAAACGTGCGAATGCTTTATTTTGAAAAGAAACAGCCGGAAGTGTTGGTCACGGTTAGCTAACTTGACTGTTGGAGGCGATGCAGCGGATCTAAGGCCGACAGAAAGGGAGCCGCTTTTTAAGGAATGCCGTCCGCCGGAATCAATGCTGGGAGACAACTGGAACAGAAATAATATGGTGGAAATTAAAATGATTCACCGAGCTGTGAGAATGCGGAAAAGGCCGGCTCAGACACCAGCTTCCTCAACCCCTGACACCGGACTTTGGTAGCCGCCTGCCGGGTTTGCTAGCCCGTAGTCCTTCAAAATCTCCGCTGGAAAATCACGGAGCTTCTCTGTCTAAAAGCTCAGAGAAAGACAGCCGACCGAGTTAATTCCCCTCGTTTGACCTAGAGCTCTAACGTGAGTAAATCTGACCGCTGGAGTCAAGCTAGTAGCATCCTCTGGAGTCGGATGGACCTGCGGCTCTCGCAGCATCACCGCCCGATAATCCTTCCAGCCCGCCCTGCCGCACCGGAGCGTTGAGTAAATCCCCGAGAAGCGGCTTTAAGATGTCCGGAAACGTCCCGTTCTCTGCGCTTCTAGGGGCCGCGCACACATTTCACCAATGCCGAATAATGTAATGACCGTCCGGAGCGTACACCATCATGCGTATGGCTGGCCGTGTCCGCCTCCATCCCTGCGGATGACACTCGCACGGACAGCGGGGGTTCAGAACAAACAGCGCCGAGACGGACGCGCCGTTGCCGGGTAGCGCTTAGGGACTTGACGTGAGCTCTCACACACACACAAAACAAACAAACAAAAAACAGACACCAATGATATCTCATAAGGTTTTGGTCGCAATAATCTTCCTGAACGTGTACATAGGGGTGCAGTCTGTGTTTTATCTGTTCGGCGGCGTCCTTTTGACGGTTCTGTTCGCCATGGCTTTTTTAAACGGACCGAGGCTGCTGGACTGGGCCAGCTCCCCGCCACATCTCCAGTTCAATAAATACGTCCTGACTGGATACCGGCCCATCTCCTCCGTGCAGGACTGCGTCAGGAGCCTGTTTTACCTCCACAATGAACTTGGGAACATTTACACACACGGTGAGTAAAGAAAAGATAAATAAAAATACAAAATTAATCCACATGATGTGCTTTTGTACAGGTGAGGTTGAGGATGAACCCTCTGGTTGAAAAATGGACCTGCAGGGCCACAGAGAGCTCCAGGAAAAAGTCCCAGGGGAGCATTTAACTCACAATAATGATATGCAATTATGGAAGAACCTTGCTATACAGATGATTTTATGGAAGAGGGTTGAAGAAATTGAAAGAAAAGCAATTTAGACTTATTTTCTCTGATCACAAGTTTGAATTCTAAGAATAAAGTTTAAATTCTGAGATTTAAGTGAATTTTAAGAATTGTGTCTGAATTCTGAGGTTGAGATAAAATTCTGACATTAATGTCTGAATTTTAAGAAAATTAACCAGAATTATGGCAAAAAAAAAACAAACAAACAAAAAAAAACAGTCATAATTCTAAGGTGAAAGTTCAAATCCTGACCTTGATGTCAGAATTCTGGGGGGAAAAGTTTTAATTCTGAGATTGAAGTCAGAATTCTGGGATTAAAGTCCGAATTTTGATCCAAATCTTGAGAGGAAAAAAAGACAGAACTCTGAGATGAAGTTCTGAATTCTGAGAATAAAATCAAAATTCTTGGACCAAAGTCTGATTTCTCACATTATGCCTTGACTTCTAAGAAATGGATCTGAATTCTGAGATTGAAGCTAATTTCTGACATTAGAAAAGTGTGAATTCAAGAAATATGTCTTAATTATGAAATTAAAATCAGAATTCTGAAATTAAGGTCCAAATTTTGACCTAAATCCTGAGGGAAAAAATGATCTGAATTCTGTGAACAAAAAGTTTCACTTCTGAGAAAAAATGTCAGAATTCTGACATCAAAGTCCAAATTCTGAAAGGTGTGAATTGTAAGAATAAAGTCTCATGATGGGATTATGAAAAAAAAAAAAGAAAAAGTATGAATTCTGGTATCAAATTCTGACACCAACGTCAGAATTCTGAAGGAAAAAAAGCAGAATTTTGAGATGAAAGTCCGAATTCTGAGAAATAAATAAAAATTCAGAGAAGAAATTTCAGAAGTCAGAGATTAAAGTCTCCAAATTTAAGCAGAAACTTTAATCTCCCATCTTTTAATTCCAATCTTTTCTTTTCTTCAAAAAAAATATGGGCATTCTTTTTTTTATTTGTGGCCCTAATTGTCTTCCATATGATTTATTTCTGTCTGCTTGTGTTGTGTTTTTGTTTTTACTATGGCAGCAAAGCAGATATGCAAATGTAGTCAACGTTCAGTGACATGTTGCAAAAATTCCCCACCTTGTTCGAGGCCGGCGCCATGAATATTTAATATTGTTATAAAGACGCCGTCATGCGTGCAACCATTTTAGTGACTTAGATTTGCTTTGAAGCGACAAACTGAAACTATTTTATGCAGTGAATTGATGACATTTTTGTAAAGTTTGTACTTTTACACATATTATTTTACTTGGAAGCTAGATAAAGTTTATAGGATTATTTGAGATTGTTGCATCCTTTGCCTAACAGATATTAAAGCCCTTGAACTTAAGAATAAATATAAAACTAAATCAATGGCTCAACACTTGTTTAAATACAGATTATATTTAGAAAACTTAAACCTTTTCAGTAACTTATACTAACAAAATAATAGTTACAAAAAATACAGTTACATAAATAAAAATTTAAGTGCAAAACAGGATAAATGATAAATAAATGTAAGGATAAAATGTATTTTTTGATAATGTTTAATGCTCTATTAATACATATTTTAAAATGTGTTTTTAATTCTGGCAGTTTTGGCATCTTATGAAGCATTTTATGTGTCATTGAATCACATTTTAAGGATTTAACTACATCGAAAAAGATTCTCCATGCTGCTTTTTGCCAGAGAACATAAATCATTTTTATTATTTTTTGAAATTAGTCCTGCAAATGTACGACATTGTTTACCATGCTATTTAGTTTCAGTTTAGTAAATACGTCTTGTTGCAGTATAATATTTATGAGGGAACATGCAGATTTATTTCCTGCCTCTCATAATAAGAGGAAAGTAAAAAAATATAGAATTTTTTAAAAATCTGTTTGTTATAAAAAGTTTAACTTGCTGTTGAAATGAAACAGTTTGTGAAAATTACCTGGAGTGGATTTTTACATAAAGTCCAACACTGCAAAAATAAAAAATCTTACCAAGTGTATTTTGTCTGTGTAGATATTTTAGGACAATTAAAATAAGACAAAACTAACCTAAAAGTAACTTTTCAGCAAGAAATAAGAGCTTGATTTAAGTATTTATTAATGTCTTAATATTGATGAAAAGCTCCTGTTCCTTTGGAAAATTAATTCATTTATAACAAAACATTTTCCCATGTTTTTAGTAAAATAATCCAACACATTCTCACACCCGACTCGTCATATATTGACGAGTTGGGACGCCGTCTGACCATGCGTCACATATTGACGCGAAGGGTATACCCTTCGCGTCAATATGTGACGACAAACGGGAGTTCCTTCACCGTAAAATTTTGATTTATTTTGACGATTTTGGAAGGTCGCATGTTTTACATGGATTATTTACGCGAATGGTCCTCGCAAACACTGCCGACACTTCAAAACCCAAAAATTGGTTAGGTTTAGGGCAAAAATTACGGTAAGGCATCAGGTAAAACCCTTCGCGTCACATATTGACACGAAAGGGGTACCCCTCGCGTCAATATGTGACGAGGACGGAAGTCCCATGCGTCAATATATGACGAGTTGGGAGTGAGAGTGGGTTGAATAATCTGCCAATGGAACATGTACTTTTTACTCAATATTAAGGAATTATGGACTTAAAACAAATTACTATATCTTGCAGAGAAATTAGTTGTAAGTTAGTTTTCTCTTATTTCAAGTGTATTAAGATATTTGCAGTAGAAGCTGGACCCAAAATACTTGGTAAGATTTAGTTTTTGCAGTGTAAATGTCAGTTACACAATACGCTCTTCTTTTTTTAGTTTAATTTCAGTAATGTGTTAATCTCTGCAGCCGTGTCTCATCTTTTTGTCCATCTGTTTATAGTTCTCAGTGTCGCGCCATAAGGAGCCAATAACGCGGCTCTTAAGCAGCGTCTCTTGTCGTTTTCCCATCAGCTCATCATCTCCGCGCTCGCCGGCTTAAACTGAACCAGCTTCCTGACTCTGAAGGTCATCAGCTCGTGGCGTTCCGGCGTCACAGATTAAACGGCGGCTGTATCATAAAGACACGCCTCGTCCGCACTAATCACAGAGCATTCGCGGCCTGGAGGTTTCTAACTAGCTGCCCTGCATGCAAACTGGAAACCTCCTGCCCTCGGCTCGGGTCGCAGACACGTTTCATGCTGCAGGCGTTCAAAGAGTTCCTCCTCGCGCCGTCCACGCCTGAGTTCGGTTGCTCCGGCGAAGCGGAGGGGGAGGGGAGGGGATAACGCACCTAAAATAGATGTTACAGTGGCCGGCGTTCACTGTATCACCTGCTCAGGACGAATGCCTCGACTTTGAAAAGGGCAGAGTGAGCACAAACAGAGAGAAGCAGGTGGGACTCTGCCTTGCAAAGCTATTCAAACCACTTTATTTACATTTAGTCACATGACAGCCACAAGCTTCGGTGGATTTCTCAGAGATTTTGGGCCTGTTTACAATAAGCAATACAAACCTGGAGTCTTTAATCTGGTTCTTTTGCAGAAAACTAGCAATTTTCTGAAGGAACATTTTATTTACAAAGTCTTCATAATTCATTTTATATGTTTTTGTTTATTTGTTGTGGATTTTTAAAATGTCTTCCAGCTCCACTGTTAAATGTTCATTAGAATTTAATAGAGTCCATCTGTGTGTAATTTAATGTCAGCAGTGGTGGTAACTCTAAAGCACTAATTATAAATGTTTGTTCTGCTAAGGCTAAAGTGCTATACTAGCATAGAAAGCTAGTGGAAGCTAATGCTAACCATGTTCACACCCACCAAGTGTCAGTGGCTTCTAGTACCTCACACATTTTTCTATATATCTACACCTTATTTGTTCATTTCTTCTATAATTGCCACTTGCTCAGTCAAGTTTCTTAAAAAAACAACAACTTCTGTACAGGAAATGGAATTGCTGCATAAACACACTTCAAAATAAGAGCACGAATATAAACATGTAGCTACTTGAAGAATTCTTATCAGTCGACAACCTAAACATCAACGCAAATGTCAAACTTTGTTTAACCGAAAGTTTACAAAGTAATTTAGCGCTATGGAAGCTAAGTGTGCTAAATGGTTTCAAAACTAGCAAAAATGCTAAAAGATTAGCTTTACTATTAGTTCATTAGTGGATTAACAGAAGTATTCCCACCACAAAACGTCAGTAAGTCTGTAGAATGGTGAAAGATGGTGGTGGCAGCATCATGCTGTGAGGAAACTGGTAGAAAACCTATTAGAGACTGAGAAATACTTCATTCTTGACCTTAAGCATGCAGCTAAAGCTACAATTGGAGGGGTTGGTTTGAGGAAAATAGCCTAGTCAAAGTCTAAACATAAATCCAATGGATTATCAATAATTTTTAAAATTATTGTTCAAAGACATTTTCCATCCAATTTTGTTGCTTTTGAGACGTTACATAAACAACACTTTTTGTTGACTTATCATAAAAAATCTCTGTAAAATAAATAGATTCTGACTGTTATATGTAACAACACTTCTCTGTACATTTGTTTTCTCACAAAGTTTTCATTTCAAATTCAACCAAAATATGTCAGAAATTGCTTAAATGTCCTCTGAGAATCCAGGTGCAGTTGTAATATTTATTTGTATTTTAGCCCATGTTTCAGGGTCTTTTTCTGCCAACCTGTGTAAGTAGCAGAATCGCCTGTGGCTGCGATAGAATGAGCTCTCCTTGTTTTTCCCTCAGGAGGGAGCACCGATAAATACGTTTCCCTCTTCGGCTCTTCTTGCTGCTGTGTGCATTCGCTCAGCAGATCCCGAATCGTTCCTGTTTGCTTCCAGAAACAGCATCCCAAAGTCCTGAGCCAGATAATCCATCACAGCAAACATGACACCTTAATTTGGTTTTGTCAGAGCTGCTGTGTTTGTTTTGAGTGGATTCTTCTGCTGCCACATTTCACCACCTTCGTAAAACATACAGCAGGATTTTGTTCTTGAGAAGGTATTTGTTTAAGTACGGTTGGATTAATCTTTTGTTGAAATAATAAACAACTAAGTTAGTAACAGATTAATCATTAACTGAAGTATTCAGACTAACAAAAAATTTATTTCCTGAAAAAAACATATTCAAAGCAGTAATTAAGCAAAATAACATGCAAAAAAAAAAAAAGTTTCTTACATTTAAGATTAAAACATCTTCATCATGTTTAGCCAAAATGTTCAGTTTTAGCTTCACCCATTTCAGATTTACTAAATGAATGACAAGTTATGAAATGTTCATTTTCTTAATTAAAAGAGAAACCGAATTATTTGTTTACTGCCATCTTTTAATGAATATCCAATATTGTTTAAATGAATCCCAATTTTAAAAAAAACAACTGATTAATCCATAAATCGTCAGAATAATCTGCAGATTAATCAGTTACTAAATTATAGTCGTAGCCCTACTTCCTTTGTTGATGTTTCAACTAAAGATTATTTTAGTTATCAATTATTCAAACAATTAATCGGATAAAAAATTGGCTCAGATTTTTTGAATTTAAGCATCTAAATCTTTTTTTCTAAATGTAAATGTATTTTCTTTTATTAGAAATACATTAAAATATACAGATAAATAAATAATTACTGCAATTCCGTATTTTAAATGAAAAACATTTTATTGCAAAAGCATTCATGGTTATTTGTACATTAATTGATCATTTTTTTGCATTAGCTCATTGCTAAAGGTGCTTAATAAAAGATTTTCTTTTACAAAACATGTTTGTTTTTTTTCACTCATTTGGAAACGTATGTATTTCTTGTACAACTTTTGTTGTTCTTCCATCAAATAGCATTTTTTAACATCAGTCAGCGATTAATCGAGTACTAAATTAGTTTAAAAAAATCGATTAATCATAATGAATCGGATTAATCGTTTTCAGCCCCAGCTACTAGTATTATGTTGATCTGAGCTTTCCTATAACCTGTTTCTTTTTTTCCAGGCATCCCTTTGGTTTGCTTCCTGGTGCTGCTCCCGCTCAACATCCCCTGGTCTCAGATCAGCGTCACCTGGCTGGGCGTGGTCCACTTCCTGGCCTGCCTGTCGCCCCAGCTGGGCTCCGTGGTCTACCACCTGTTCATGAACCACGAGGGCGGGGAGCCCGTCTACCACACCCTGCTGAAGCTGGACGTCTGTGGAATCTGCATGATCAACACGCTGGGTAAGCCTCCGCCCAGCCGTTTCATCAGCTGGCGTTCTTTTATTGCTGCTGTGTTTGCTTTCAGGGTGTAATGTTGCTTTATTGACTCCTGATGACTTACCTTGCTGCTGTTTGCTGTGATTCCACTGCATTCAGCCGGAGCTTGTAGAAGCCAGTAGCCAACGTCTTGGATGATTAGTGATCTCTGTATTATCATGTTGTGATAAAACTGAGTGGTTTATTAATGTATTTTTTATGCGTGTGTACACGCCGGAAAATGGGAATCGATTCCTATGCTTTACATGTGCCGATTCCAATGCATTAATAATTCATGTCTGAAAGCTTTATTGTTTAAAATTGCTGAGCGCAGATATAAAATGTGGATCACGTTTGAACTCGATAACAGTAAAACAAAAGTACTTAACTGCATTTTTTCTAATTAAATTGTAAGACTTTGGATAAATGGATATTAGTTTATAAGTGGTAAAAGGACTGAGCTTACAGTTACACTGACTTAAAGTTTTATCTCAATATTTTGAGGTACTGTTGTGATGATAAAAGTGAAGATAAGAATTATTTACTCCTTTTTTTAGGTACCGTAATTTCCGGACTATAGAGCGCACCTGATTATAAGCCGCACCCCCAACATTTTTAAAGGAAACACATTTTGTACATACATAAGCCGCATGTTCCTACATTGAAACATGAGATATTTACAAAGAAAGACGGTACACAGAAAGTGTTTTTAAAGTTTTAATAATATGCTGTAGCTTTTCTTTCTGAACAGCAGCAATATAGCAAAACAACACTAACATGGCTGGTTTAAATAACATACGGTTAAAAGTCACGGAGAGCCGTCATCCTCTTCCTGCTGTGCACTGAAACCATGGAAGTCTTCTTCCTCAGTGTCTGTTTCTTCTTTATCGGCCAGCTCGATTGCTTTTAACTTGAAAGCTGCATCATATGCATTTCTTCTTGCATTCTCCATGACGAGGGTCTGTTCAAGCTAATTTTATTCATGCACAAAGCACGATGTTACATTAGTCTTCCTCTACAGATATATTCCAGCTGTCTCACGCTTACCTTTTCTGCTCCAGCGCCCCTACTGGCCGTTAGAAAAAATTCAGAAATAAGCCGCATCGTTGTATAAACCGCTGGGTCGAAAGCGAGAGACAAAAGTCGTGGCTTATAGTCCGGAAATTACGGTAACTGTATGGCTGGGACTGTGTGTCGCAGCAATTATAGCCCCACAAACACAAATACTGCTCTTGAAAAACATTCCCATTTGAAACGCGCTTCTTTGGGGCACCAATCACATAAAGAAGCTTAATTTATATCATTAAACTGCACACAGCAACTGCATTTAATCATGTTTTCCAATTCATTGAAATCTATTGATGCTTTGGTAAAATACCAACAAAACATTCACACCTTCTCTAAAGAACCCGACTCTAGACCAATGAGTTAGTTTGTCCAGAGCGCTTGGTGTGAATGCACCTTGAAAAAATACAACTGTTCTTATTATTTCTCTGTTTTTACACTGAACTTAAATAAATTACAAGATGCTGTATTTCCCACTCTTTTGCACTCCAGGATCTGTAGTTTGTAAAATATTTACTCCACCCAGTGACCTTTACTATGCTGGATATCACTCCTGACTTTACTAGTGGATGGCTGAGATTCTAAAATACTTGGACGGTACCATGAACCCGAGTATTCTCAGGGGAAGACAGCCGTCCGTGAATATCTAAAATCCGAATACTAGAGACGTCCTCTAAAAACACTTTTAATAGTTTAAACACCAAATATACCTAAAAGAGCATTTTTTATGCAAAATTCTCACTTTGCATGTTTTTGTGTTTCTATTGGGTTCTCAAGTGTTTTTTTGTGTGTTTTTTTTGACAATAACTTCTTTTTTTTTGGTGTCTGGAAAATGAGTCGTTTCAATGATTGTTGAGTCACATTCAACGAGTACTGTACCGTTACCTAGCAACCCAAGCTGGTTTTACTGCTGTATGCGCTGCACAATGGCTGCTGGAACATAAGTTTTGTTTTAATGTTGACTTGCCATCGAGAAACTACTTTATGTATTCTAGTTGGTTGTATAGGAGGCTCCACTTCTGCTTTTCAAAGTTGTGTAATTGCAGCTATGTAAGGTATGTGTAAACGTTGAGTTGGGGGATCGAGGCCAGCAGCATCTTATTTAGATTTAAAGTGACATCATGCTGTAAATCAGCTCATTCTGAACTGACTAGGCTAACATCTTAGTATCTCAGAACAGTTTTCTGCAAAGAAATGTAATGAATATGATTTGATTAGACCATAATCTGATCCTAACCTGTTCAGTTAAGCATCACCTTTACAACAAGCTTATTCTTCATTCAATGAAGTTACTCTCAGTAGGCAGAGTGTCTAGAAATTTTATTCAAGGTTGAATAGCAATAAAGTTACTCAAATAAATGTAACTAGTTCTTCCCCACCTTTGTGACTTGGTTGGTCTTCCCTCCTCAGGGGCGCTCCCGATCGTCTACATCACGCTGTGGTGCTACCCCTTCATCCGCACCGTGTCGCTGCTCGTCTACATCCTGCTGTCCACACACGCCATCTACTGCGCAGTCACGGCCCGCAGCAGCGTGCGCCGGCTGCGCTCCTTCGCCTGGCAGGCCGTGTTCCGCTTCTCCTTCTTCCTGCTGCGCGGCGTCGGCGTGGGCAGCGGCAGCCCCACCTCGCTACGCCACTTCCTCATGATGGACGCGTTGGCCGTGCTGGGCGGGATCATCAACATCACACGCATCCCGGAGCGCTTCCGGCCGGGCCTCTTCGACTACTGGTGCAACAGCCACCAGATCATGCATGTACTGGTGGTGGGCTCCATCCTTTACCTCCACTGGGGCGTCCTGGACGACCTGCTGTGGATCAACAGCTACATCTGTCCCTCTGAATGACCCCAGCCCCCCGTCCTCTGGGACAGGAAGTGAAAGGACCTCTGAGGGGGCTGAGCGTCTCTGCATGTGTTAAACTCAGAATGTTTATATCTTCATCCATCCTAGACGTTTCTGCGGAGGCAGAGAGAAGAAGTAAGATGCACAGAAATGTGGACAAAACCACACAAACACTTCAGACACAGAGAAGTAGAAACATTTAAACAGTAAAATGAACATCAACACTACTGTGCACAAGTCTTGTTGTCCCTCATTTATCTGTATTTTGGTTCCAAGCAGACAGATAAGTATTTTTTCTTCAGATTTTTGCTGCTTTTTCACATCACTGTTGATCTTTAATCTTTAAAGCACGTGTGTCAAAGCCAAGGCCCGTGGGCCAAATCCGGGCCGTCATATCTTTTCATGTGGCCTAAATATTATTTTTATCAATCAAATCACAGCATTTCTTATCAGTATGTTACCAAATTATAAATATGTCACAAGATATCAATATTATTTTACTTTACAAAGTTTATATTGAATGCAGAAAAGTTATTTATTAATATTTTAGTAGTTTGTTGATGATTTTCTGGCATAGCCGGTCCTTTGAGAACGTTCACGATTCGTTGAAATGAGTTTGACATTCGAGCTTTAAAAGATGAAAAGGAAAATCTGACTATTTGGAATCACATTTAAAGAAATGAGGGGTGGTTTAAAACTTTTGCACAGTCAAAAAGTAGGTGAATCTGAGTGAAGTTGGCAGCCGCCTGACTTCTTCAAACTAAACGAAGTTGGTTTCAAACATTTGTGCAGCAAAAAACTTTGTGCCACTATTGTTTTAAATTTGAAAGAATAATAATAAATTAATAAATGTTTCTGTAGGTCATCAAAGGTCAACCAACCTGTCCAGATTTTAAAAATCAAGCAAATTTGGTGTCAATTAATTGTGCTGTGTTTGTGCAGCAACATTTCATGTTTGTGCCGCTACGATTTCTATGATTGATAACAAGTTGCTTGTGCAGCTGACATTTGTTTGATTTTGTAGATATGAACTTGACATCTGATGTCCTCTGGAAACATCAATATGCGTAAAATAGCAGCGGCACAAACAAAACTTTTTGCAGCACAAACGTAGCACAGTTGATTGGCACTATATTTCATTTGATTATTTTGGTCTTAGTCCACTTTGATATTTGTGCAGCAAATGTTTTGTCTTTCTATAATTTCTAAGATTTAGACAAAATTTGTGCTGCTAAAATATTTGTAGTGCAGCTGATTGACACAGAATTTTTTTGATTTTGTAAATATGGATTTACCGGTTGACCTTTGACCTCTGGAAACATTTACTAATATCTTTAAAATCGTAGCGGCACAAAAAAAAAATCAGCACAAACGTAGCACAGTTGATTTACGCCTTATTTTGTTTGATTATCTTGGTGTCAATTTTGGTTTTCTTCATTTATGCAGCTATTTATTGTAGCATTTATGCTACAATTTTTAAGATATTGACGGGTCATCAAAGGTCAACCAGCCAGTCCAAATTTACAAAACTAAGCAAAATATGGTTTTAATCAACTGTGCTATGTTTGTGCAGCAAAAAATTTAATTTGTGCTGCTGTAATTTCTAAAATTAAGAAAAGAGAATTTGTTTAATGCCAAATTTGCTTGATTTTGTAGATATGGACTGGCTGGTTGACCTTTGATGACCTCTGGAAACATTAATAAATTTAAAATGATAGCGCCGCAAACAAACATTTTGCTGCACAAAGGTTTGACACAAATTTAGTTTAATTTGAAGGAGATGTGGGAGCCAGCTGAACTCAGGTAGTCAGAGATGATATCTTTAATATCCGACGGTTGCTCTCAGATGTCACTGTTGCTACCTATGCAGCACATCCATATCTCAACCCATCAGCATCGCAGCACACAGTCGGACTCCCTCGTTTTATGTATTTCTTTGTGCTAAGCGTCACGATGGGGTCGCCGCAGGATTCCCTCTCTAAGTTTCTCTGTTTATTTTCTGGTTTTCTGCTCGTTTCCGTCCAAACGAAGACAAAACGCGAGTGAGGACTTCATTCCTGATTCACACAGCAGCAATATCTGATTTTTTTGGGCCGTATCTCGGGGCCATTTAAATTCAGGAATTATTCATGAGTTTACAAATTTGTTTCACATTTTATCACATCCTGACCACAGATTTCAATGTGTTTTAGTGGGATTTTATGTCATTAACCAGGAAAAACGTGTCATTTTGAAAATGATTCAGGATTAAAATCTGTGTTTGTATAAATCCCCCTTTGCTCTCTCCCTCATCATGCTGCCTCCGCCATGTTTTATAATGATGAAGGTTTGTTTTGAGGCCAAAAAGGCTCTATGATCTATGAACACAAATACAACAGATTGATTCTCTGTAGTTGCTACATTCCCATCCTTCCTTCTAGAGGAATAATGCCCAGTCTTATTATTTTAGGTATTTATAAAATTTATTCACAAATTTTCTATGAAGTTTCCTCAGATTAGATAAAAAATGGGAGGACTCTGTTTACTAAAGGGACAGAAAAGAAAACGTTTGGGGTATTTGAGTAAAAGGGGGTGAATATAAATGCACGCCACACCTTTCAGATTTCTATAAAATGCATATTTTTCCCTCCACCTCATAGCTTTGAGTTGGTATCTCACATAAAACCCAAATAAAGCACATTGAAGTTTGTGGTTGTAAAAGGATTTGAACACTTTTTTCTGTTTTTATTTTTGCACAGTTATTTATTTAACCTCAGGTTTTAAAATGACTTTCGATACTCTGTTTACCTTTTGAATTTGGACGTTTACGTGCCAACCAAAAGCGCTTAAATGAAAAGATGGCAGTTAATAATTTGCCAAAAGTGCAGAATGTTTTTTATTTATTACTGTTTTTATTTGGATTTTATTTATGTGAAAGTAAATTTATTGATTTATGTTGCTAATTATATGAAAAATGTCTCTATACTGCTGTAGGTCCATGTTTACATTTAGTCTTAATTTCATTTCTGCCACTTCAATGGCACATAATTACCACTTTATGTTTTAGTGTAAATGCACACCAGCCATGTTTTATGATGACTTGCGCTTTCTATTGGAACTGAAAACGGTAATTTTATTCAGCGTTAATGTGTTTATAATTTGCATATTCTTCCAGTCGATCTGCTGTAAGCAGGAATGAACATCCTCACCCTCGGCTCTTTCAAAACGTGCAGCGGCGCTGGTTTAATGCGACGGGGTGTTAGTGCCAGACTCAGAGAAAAAATAAATAAAATTACAAGACAACTTTTTTTTTTACAAGAATAAAGTCATACTACTATGAGAATAAAGTTGCAATAATGTGACAATAAAGTCGTAAAATTACTATTCTCATAGGACAACTTTATTCTTTAATTATTTTGATTTTATTCTCGCAATATTACAAATTTCTTCTCGTACGCCTTTGTTCTCATAATGTTACAACTTTTTTCTTGTAATTTTATTTCTTTATTTTCTCAGCATATCCCTTATACTCCGTCAGAATCTAATCTGTGTTTTTGGTTTAATCATTTAGCCGTTTAATCCCAAATTTTCGTGCTGCTGCGTTTCGCCCCAGACGTCTGTCAGTAGGCGGCAGACTTCGCCTCGGTCCCTCGCCAGCCGCTCTCCGTCTCTCCGGGTCGGGTTCAGCCAGCCGCCTGCTTCCCCTGTCGGCTCTGACTCAGAGGTGAGAGAAGGATTTCCCAGTCATTAGTCACACACGCTAACTGCAGAGCGCGACGCCACCCGCTTCCTTTACGCCCTGAAAAATTCAGCCAGACTACTTCTGCTAGCCTGATAGTGGTTATTACCTGCTGTAAGTAGAGTTTGTGATGTAAATGCAGAAACTAATGTATTTTGGCAATTGAATGAAACTAAAACTTTGCATGAACGTAGCTCTGAAACAGACACTGATGTCTCATAGTGTTAGCCAATCATCCAATCATCGTATTTCAGTCTCTCCTGGATGTTACTGCACTGATCGCTCATCTCCAAAGGGCTCTGGATTGGAAGGAAACACATGTTAAGATCATAAAAGATGATGTAAATACATGTAGATTAATCGAGCAAACAGTGCAGGAAGGAAGCGGGTTAATCCAGAAGCAGATGAGGCTTCACTGCTGTGCTTCAAATATCAAAAACGTTTCGCTTAGCTGTGTTCATATATATGTAAAGAACAGAAAAGATCCTGAAATTTGTCTCAATGCTAAATGTAGAGCTGCTTTCAAAGTGTAACCACATTTTTAGACTCAAGACATACATTAATGACCTCCCTGGTGGGCCAGTGGATACCTCCTGACTTTCACCGGTCAATCTATGCATTATCAGCCGAAGGATGCGCCGATCAGGGTGCCGCAACCCGAACCGGGGCTCCGCCCACCAGCGTTAGTCCAGTCTGCTTGCTCTGTGAACCTTGTAACAAGAAGAAGGGAAACCTTTGGTGGGAAGGCTTGTGTTTGTTTATTTTGTCTGAATGTTAAATGGAGAGAAAAAAAGTAAAACATGACTAACAAAACACGTTTTTTTAAACAACACAGGTGCCGGATAGCCTGTTTAACAACCTGTTTATAATGAATTGTCTGTATTGTTAAAAGCTGATTATTATTATATCTGTAATTCTGTGGATCCAAACTTTGACACTGGTCTGCAGAGCTGTGCAAAAGTCTTTTCATTAGATGTTGCTGCAAAGTGGCGACTTTACCTGCTTTTTTACGAGATTTTTTGTGAATCTACTTTAAATTCCACAAAAAATGTGTAAATAAGCAGAAAAAATCTACTAGAAAATCTTTGAAGACCTAAATGAATCATGAACAGTGGCGCCCCCAAGTGGAGGTATGAGGGGGCCCATGGCCCCCCTCCTGAAAAATAACAATCATGTTCGAATTATAGAAAAGCAGTCATCAGTTCAATAAAGACATACATGTAAAACACAATAAAAAATAAATTTATAAAATCAACAATATACATATAATTTTTTTGATTTGCTGTGTTCATATATATATATATATATATATATATATATTTTTTTTTAACTGGCCACTCCTATGAACATTTCATGGGAGCGCCACTGTTCCCCCAAAATTGATTAAAATCACCTTGAAAAATTTTGCAAACAATATCAAGTAAATGGGAGGCGATCTAAAACTTTTGCACAGTCCTGTGCACATGCAGTGAGGGAATCCCTTTGTTTTAGGATGAAGGGAGCTTTCAGGAGGGTCTGTCTGTTATAACTGTCACATGTGCAGCGTTTCTGCCACTCTGGCTCCCCCTAGTGGAGCCTCCTGTGCACTGGCGCTACTGAAGCCATACCTCAGCCAAATGAATTGAATTCACTTGTCACACCGGGAGCGGTGCAGCGGGTTTTTTCTTTAGCTCTCCATACCTTTCATGATCATGTATGAACTGTTCAGCTGAACCCGTGCAAGCATGAAACCTGCATAAATACCCGGATGTGGCGCTGACGGGATGAATCCCGCGGCGCCTCGTTAGGTCTGTGTGCTTTAAATAGACACTGTCCAGCGTTAGCGTCCTGTGTAACAGACAGGCTCTCAGACTCCTCTGTCTCCAGCAACGATTGTGCAATAAACTTAAATCTATATTTTTAAACTTGTCTGAGTTAAAAATTTCTTTCATCTTGTTGGCATTTTTAGATTTGTGGCAGATAAATCAGTTAAGTTCATTTATATAGCAGATTTTCAGACTGGAGTGGGGTTATTGTATGAGTTTGCTCTAATGACACCACACCACTATGTACACATTTCTTTATTATGTAATGTTTTATTATTGTATTATTTTTTCTTTGTTTGTTTACTCTATCAACAAAAACACACTGTGCTACAAATACCTTAAGAAATACACTGGAGTCTTTTCTTTTTTTCTCACATTTAATTTTATTTCTTAATTTTAACACCTGTATTTTATTAGTTTGTCAAAAGATTTTAAGAAAGGAAGAAAAAGTAAGATGCCACAGCACCAGGGGCCCCCAAGAGCAAAGAAATAACAAAATAAAAATATATACTTTTTAATAATGTTCAATAACATAAACTAAATATAATTAAACATTTAAAAATTACTTCTATATTATTTTTTTACACAAGTAATATTTTGTATTTCTTCATGCCACTTTCAGGAAATATAATATATTACACTTCTTAACTTCTTTATTGTAACGTTATCAGCTGATGTCACTTTCAGATCTTTACTCCAGTCAGAGTTGTGATACTTTATAATGAAGTAAAAGTACAAAGTACAGTGTAGTAAAAATACTTCTAAAATATATATTTTCCAAAATGTTGCACAAGTAAATCTAATTACCTAACTTTGCTAAGAAGCAAAAAAAGTGTTTTTTTTTCTTAAGAAAACCTTCATTCCTGGCTAAAATCTTCTCAAATTTTATTTCGTAATGAAAGAAAAGCTATATTATAGATCCAATTTTGGCAACGAAGAAGAGGAAGTTTTTAATTCGTCTAAAGAAAACCATAACTGTTGTGAAACACGGTGGTGGCAAATGTGGTGACAAGACTTTGGTGTTATTTGTCTTGCACAAAAAAATGAAAAAGAAACCACAAATGTGGAGAAATACATTCAGTTTCTTAAAGTTAAATTGAGTTTTCCTACCAGATTGTGCTGGAAGGAAGGAAAGCAGAGATGCTCTATTCAGATGTAACTTTTTTTTTGCAGAAATATTTTTTTTGGTACATCTTAAAGTTAAATGTTTTTTGTCACATTTCACAACGTGGAACTCATTATTTAGATTTATTACACAAATGCTAAAATCCTGGCATTTTAAAGGTCCTTCAACAGCTTAGGATTGGTGTTTGGTCTATACAAAACATGTTCATCACATTTTTAGCCCAAAATAATTTTTAGATAATCACATTTAGGGCGTCTTGTCACTTTAAATCCAAATACGCTGCTGGTGGTAACGCCCCCAAATTCAGCATTTACACTCAAATGTGAAAATGTTTTCAATTGGATGTGCAATTATGCAACCATCTATCTTTGAAAAGCAGAAGTGGAGCCTCCTGCACAACCAACAAGAATACAGAAAGTGGTTTCCGGCTGGTAAGTAAACAACACAACACTTGTCTTTTCTAGCAGCCATTGTACAACAGTAAAACCAGCTGGACAAACATGCTGGAGCTTAAGTTGGGTTGCTAGGTAACGAGCAGGTCTTTACTTTGGTTGCTAGGTGACGTTGCAGTGCACAACAATCCGGAGGTTTTTGAAATGGCTCATTTTCCTGACGCCAAAAAGACCCAAAAACTACTTGATAGGTTTTTTAAGTGCTTGCTCTGTTTTTAGAAGCAGTAGAAATCCAAACATTAAGTTTAAAAACATCAAAATCAATAAAAAAGGGTATTTTTAATCAGTAATATCAGATTTCTGGAAAGTGTGTACATATCTATGTATTCAGTATTTGTTTGTGGCTCTTTTTGCATGAATTACTGCATCCATGTGGCATGTCATGGAGGCCATCAGCCTGTCGCTCTGCTGAGGTGTAACCTCACTCAGTCTGCTCCTTCCTCTGGACATTTTACTGCACAACCCTGGAACCAACTGAACATCAGAAAATGCCTCTTGAGGAGTTTAGGGTGAAACATTTACAAATAAACGTTTTAAATAAAACTGATAAAATTGTATGTCTTGCAGTTTTAGCTTAATTACTGCTCTAAATATGTTGTTTTTTCAGCAATTAAAGTAACAATCGATTATGAAATGAGTTGTTTATATTAATTCATTCATCACAATTAATCCAATTAATTGTTTCCATTCTGGCATCATGTTACTGCACACCTGGATGCTCCAGAGCATAAAACTGCCAAAGTTCTTCATTTGTGGCTCAACATAAATCTAAATTCATACAAACTCTTCACCGTACTCTCCGTTTTATCTGGTTATAATCACACAACTCCTGCACATTTTTCTCCTGTTGCCCTTTGCAGCTTTTTAAACCCTGAAATGTCACAAGAGACACCTCCCACTTCCACCTTCATTTGAAAATTTCACTTCCTTCATGTCGTTTCTGTGATGTACTTCAACATAGCGTCTCCCCTGCGCCATCACTCTGGTGGCAGGGTGCACCGCTGACACTTCTTGAGCCGACTCTTCCCCGTGCACGACTCCCAGGTAAGCCCGCAGAATCACTCCTCACCTGCTAGAAGCCATCATACAGCGACAGAAAGTTTCTGATTTAAATGAAAGCTCTTTCTTCCTCATATTCCACATGGTTTGGGTTTCTCTTCCTTCGTATGGAGGGATTTGTGGCCTGCGATGTTTTCCATCGCAGCGGGGAGTCACAGGTTATTGACATGCATTTGGGCTTGTGATGAAATTACAGCTTGTTTTGCAGAAGGGCTTATTAAATTATGCGCAGGGCTGCCTCAGATGTCTTGTGATGCACATGCAGCAGGACTGCTGTACGCTGTGTTCAGCTTAGGCGCGGCTGCAGATTTCAGGAAGTAAAATCTACAAATGGAGGTAAAACAGAACCCACTTATTGTTTGTTTTATTTTCCGAATGAGCCTTACTTTAAAAGATTCAAAGCTTCATTCCACTTCAAATTTTAAACGATTTGAGTGTTTTTTCTGACACTTTATTTTGAAGATATTTGTTTTATGTTTTTGTTTAAAGGGGAAGGGGAAACAAAAACGAGAGTTTGTTTGAGAAAGTGTTGGGGAAAAAAAAGAGAAAAGTCTGTAGGTTTGTTTCTGTGTCTTGAAGGATGTGGTGAAACCGTCGCTCTGCCTACAGCTTTAGCCTTTTAGGGTCACGATGTGTGAACCTCAATCATAGCATCATCTTCTGGTGTTATATTTTATATATCTCCTTGTATGGTTGTGTCAGCAGGCAGAATTGCTTCATTGTGACTAGAATTAAAGAGAGAAGAGGCAACAGTTACAGACGGACAAGAGGAAGCAGTTGTGAGAACTTTTGCTTCCCCTTTTTTTTCTAGTTTTCCTGCAGTGCAGTCAGCTTTGTGCCAGCTAGTCTGTCTCAACCTGAAATCAGAAATGCTCAAATTGGCCCCGTACATCATGCATGTTGTGTTTAACAAATAAAAACAGTTTTTTTTTGTTGCTTTCTGCCCAGTTCACCATGTCCAGGAAGGTTGTGAGAACCAGCAAGTTCCGTCACGTCTTTGGCCAGGCCGTGAAGGCCGACCAGTGTTACGATGACATCCGCATCTCCACCATGACCTGGGACAGCAACTTCTGCTCCGTCAACCCCAAGTTTGTGTCCATGATAGTGGACGCCAGCGGCGGCGGGGCCTTCATGGTGCTGCCCCTCAACAAGGTGAGAGAAAATGCATCCACTGCTTCAGTTTCATGCAGTTGATTAACCTGAAAACTGCTTCTGATGCAACATCTCTGGGTTTGCAACGACACGCTTTCACTCTGAAATTTGAATTTTGCTGTCAGCGTCATGCGGGCGACTGAAAAAGGAAGTCGTAAGCCGTCTTTTCAGTCTTTCTTCACGTCACTTGCCTTGCTCTGCTGTTGAGTTTTCACCATATTAGGAGTTTGTTGTCATGTCAGTGCAGAGACCGGATGTGGCCTAAAGCTGCTGTGTCTCAAGTTTTACGTTTACTTTGCAGCTTCTGTACTGAATTTCTATGTATGGCTGTAAAAACAGTAGAGGAGGCGTTAACGATTCATTTAGTTATCAGTTAGTCTGAAAATTTATCGATTAATTGGGTAAAAAAAGTACTAAAACATGCAGATAAACAAATAATTAATTTACTTTTTAAAATAACAAAATGTTCTTTTTATGGCCTAAAATGCAATAACAGTATTCCTTTAGTGGAGAATGTTTGTAACAGGATACATCTGCAGAAAAGATATATTTCAAATGTCAACACAAAAACAGCTCAACACTTTCTGCTTAACTTAATCCAGCATTGATTTAGTAAAGGGTGGTGATCACTGATTAATAATTGGATTGAAAAAAATGCTTAATAAGAGAATATGAACCAGTTGAAGCTAAAATCAGCATCTGAGTAGATCTGTGTAGAAAATATGAACAAACAATGAAGTTTTTTTATTTTATTTTAAATGCAACATGTAAATCTTTTTGCAGTGTTTTGGCTTCATTACTGCCCTGACTGTCTTATTGTTTCAGCAAATTTCCTTTTTTTGAGTTGACAATTATTTCAATAATTGATTAATCACAAATAATTGTTTCAGTTAAAAAAACATCTAATGTTTTGAGCTGGATGAGGGTCAACATTATTGAAACTCTGACACTTAAGGCTCTTAAATAAATAAATTAGGCAAAGCTTAACGTAACTTAAAGATACAAATTCCTCTTTTTGTTCTCATGAAATTATTTTAAAAGTCAGAGATTTGCTTCTGTGGGGAAATTTGTTTCATACCAAGTTTTATTTCAGTTTGAGGAAGCTCAGTGACAGATTAAGATCCTTTTTAAGAAGTTAATTCAATGCATTTAATTAAAATGCCAACATTTTAGAAATCCTTGGTTAGGTTAAAAAACGTAACCCACATTATTCCCTGGTAGGGTTAAATTTAGATTAATGAACAGAAAACCTTAATTTTGACATTGCATTTAGTGAACAGATAAATGTATCTGTTATCTGATTGCATCTTACCTTAATTTGGACTTTTCTTTCTGCTGCTTTGCTAATCACACTTTACTAACATAAACTCTAGTAAAACAGTTTGGGATCAAATTAGAAACAATAAAGAGGATTTTGGCAAAAAAATAAATAAAATGCTGACCTGAAAAAAGGAGAGGTAACCCACCTTAAATATATTGCATTAATTTGTCACAAGTAATCAAATTAAGTTTACTAAGTTATTTACAATTAAACAAATGTAAATAAAGTAAATTTAGCAAACTCTCATGAAATATTTGTGGCCAATTAGCACTTTTTTGTTGTTTGAAGCTTCTACTTCACCACATCTGTAGAGTTAATTCACCTGTTTTAATTAACTGCTGGAGCATGAAGACAGCTGAACGTTACAGGACTTGATGCAAATTATTTTAGTTTAGAATGGCCAGCAGGGGGCGACAAATGTTTCCAGGAGAAAACGCATTTAGTCTTTAGTTTAAAATCTAGTTTCGTTTTAGTTACAGTTTATTCATCTGTACTCATTAAGTTTTATATTTTAGTTTTAGTTTAAATATTACTTTATTTTCTTGAGTATTTTTTAAATGAAGAATTAAGTAAGTGAAAGTAAAAAGTACAATGTAGTAAAAATACTCAAGTAAATGTAACTGAGTAAATGTAGCTAGTTGCTACCTAACTCTGGCCATGACCCTGCAGTTAGGGTGTAAATCAAAATGGACTCCCAGAAATACGTCACGTTCCACCGTGTTGCAAAGAATGAAACCAACAGATGAAGCATTTCCAACCAACACAACCATGAAATGTGTCAGATGTGTCCTGCATGTCTGCTGCTGCTTCGACATGCAACTCTCCTTCATGTAGATGTGGCTGCAATGTGGGCATTAAATTACAACAAAACAAAACTATTCTGTCATTTAGTTTGTTTGAGTTGTTCAAACATTTAAGGGGAACTTGTGATGCTAAATTTATATTTTGCACATTTTTGTGCTTCCAATTGAGCTTCTAAAAAACCACAGAGCTCTGGCATTAGGATCATGTTTTTGGAAAATGATCAAAAATCTCCGGATTGTCGAGTCACGTTACCTAGCAACCCCAGCAGAGTTCTGCCCGTTACCTAGCAATCCAAGCTGAGCTCCAGCACATTTGGTCAGCTGACTTCACTGCCATATGCATTGAACAATGGCTGCTGGAAAACACAAGTGACGTCCCATCCATCCATTTTCTGTTCACCCTTCGTCCCTAATGGGGTCAGGAGGGTTGCTGGTGCCGATTTCCAGCTGCTTTCTGGACGAGAGGTGGGGTTCACCCTGGACAGGTCGCCAGTCTGTCGCAGGGCAACACAGAAAACAGACAGGACAAACAACCATTCACACACACACTCACACCTAGGGAGAATTTGGAGAGACCAATTAACCTGACAGTCGTGTTTTTGGACTGTGGGAGGAAGCCGGAGAACCTGGAGAGAACCCACCATGCACAGGGAGAACATGCAAACTCCATGCAGAAAGACCCCGGCTGGGAATCGAACCCAGGACCTTCTTGCTGCAAGGCAACAGCTCTACCAACTGCGCCACTGTGCAGCCCACTTCCCATCCAGAAACCCTTTATACATTCTTGTTGGTTGTGCTGGAGGCTTTACTAATGCTTTTCAAAGATGTGCGGTTGTATAATTGCAGCCATTTTCACATTCCAGTGTAAACATTGAGCTGGAGGGTGTGGCCAACAGCAGCTTATTTGGATTTAAAGATACCCTAAAACAGCTCAAAACAGGCAGAGTTGAGCAAACTAAAATCTTATCATCTAAAAATGACTTTATGCACAAAATGTAAAGAGCATGTTTTGTTTAGCCCATTGATCTGTCCTAACCTGTTCCAAGAAGCATACTAGGTCGTCCTAAGCTGCTCTTTAACCTGGTTACCAGACACTGGGAGCAATTAAAGGGGAAGCAGTTTTCTAACCTAATTTCATTCCTCATCGCAGTTAATGCTGTATTTGATTTATCTTTGCTTCATAAGCAACCCTAGATGTTCTCGATGTTTGTGTCTGCAGACTGGACGTATCGACATGTCCTACCCCACCGTCTGTGGCCACACAGGTCCGGTTCTGGACATCGAGTTCTGCCCTCACAATGACAACATCATTGCCAGTGGATCTGAGGACTGCAGCGTCATGGTGGGGCGACAGAAACTCCCGACTCCTCCAACACACCCTCAGTTGTGTCATGTGACTTACATGTGGGATTTTGTGATCAGATTTGGGAGATCCCAGACGGCGGGCTCACCTCGCCGCTCACAGAGCCGGTCGTGAAGCTGGAAGGTCACTGCAAGCGTGTCGGCATCCTGAACTGGCACCCCACCGCCCACAATGTGCTGCTGAGCGCAGGTGACCTCTGAGTTTCACATGATCTGCTAGGGAACTGTAGTTTTCAGGAACCAGTCAGAGGTGAATGTTTATGTTGCATCTGCTGCAAAACCAACAGGAAGTTCCCTCTGTTATAAGACACTTCAGTTCACAAAGTCAGGGAGCATGTTGCAAATTGAAACTTTAGTTTGAAATTATTCATTTATCACATTTCACTTCCACTTATCTTCTTCTCTTGTGCACAACCAATTTATTTATCACTATTTTTCCAGATTAGGCCTTCTTCCTCTTCTCCATCGCAACAGCAACAGCCCCACTGCTGAAACTCAAACGGTTTCACCTGAACTTGTTCGTTCCCTGCAGGTTCTGATAACGTGATAATCCTGTGGAACGTGGCTCGGGGGGAGGAGGTGGTGAGGATCGACAGCGTTCATCCCGACCTCATCTACAGCGCCTGCTGGAACAGGGACGGCTCCCGGATCCTCACCTCCTGCAAAGACAAGAAGCTGAGAGTGCTGGACCCCCGCAAAGGCACCGTCCTCTCTGTAAGTGCTCCTTTCGGAACAGGCGTCCTTACTGCAAACTGCAACGTTTAAGACCGTAAGTCTTACAATAAGAGTTACGGTAAACTACTGGAATTTACTATAAAAGACAAGTCACAACAGTACAGTCTTTACAATAAGTAGACTTTAATATAATAATAATAATAATAATAATAATAATAATAATAATAATAATAATAATAATAATAATAATAATAATAATAATAATAATAATAATAATAATAATAATAGGTCTTAAAAATATTTTGTAAAATTGTGTTAATTAACCAATATAAGTTGTCAACAATTGTAGCCATTACTTGCCACAACCTAAATGTCTGACACGTTGCTCTTCTGCGCCCCCTACAGGAGAAGGATAAACCTCACGAAGGCTCCAGGCCTGTGAGAGCCGTGTTCGTGTCTGATGGGAAGATCCTGAGCACCGGCTTCAGTCGCATGAGTGAACGGCAGGTGGCGCTATGGGATCCGGTGAGTGAAGGAAACCCTCAGAGTGAAAACTGTACCTACTGCTGCAACCTCTAATAATAATAATAATAATAATAATAATAATAATAATGAGTTAGTGATGCTGGGAATCCCATCTCAGCTAAAGAAAGAAGAAATTATGTGTTTTAATTTTTAAAATACTGGTTTTCTTATTTATTTTTAATGGGGGGTTTTTTGCCCTAAACGTCTAAATGAATTGCAGTTACGGTCATAATTAGACAAAACTAACTTTCAAGTAACTTTTCAGCAAATAAGAGCTTATTTCATGTCAATAATTCTTAAACATTGATCAAATTAGCTAGTATCACTGTATTAGTTTTTTAATTATAACAATTTTCCCTCTTTTTGTTAATATTAAGAAATTATTTAAAACAAACTCCTATATCTTGTTACAAAGTTACTTAAAGTCATTTTTTTCTTATTTCTAGTGTACTAAGATAACATTTACATGTCAGAGGAATATAAAGAAATATAAAGAATCTCATCTTTATATTTCTCAATGCAACAACACAAAATCTTACCAAGTATTTTTGGTTTGGTTTCTAGTGCAAATATCTTAATATAATTGAAATAAAATCAAATTAACTCACAAGTAACTTTTCTGCAAGTTACATGCAGTAGATTATTTTAATTAAAAAAATGTCTCAATATTGATGAAAAAGTTTCTTTT